>NC_133658.1:636860243-637160243 GCF_037893015.1 Macrotis lagotis
TCCTGACACAAAGACCAGAACTGAACAGAGAATTCAATCAACAAGTACACAATTCAAAAGTTGCATTTAATAAAGGTAAATGAAAAGGGGAAGGAAAAAATAAAACAAAAACAAATGTTGGTCAAGAGTATCAAATTGTATATAACTCTACAAGGGAGCACTTAACATTTCTAATTCTTTAGAATTTTACTTCTCTGAGAATAATTAGAAGGTGGAATATAATTTAAGTGAATGAACCTAAAGGAACCTAATGGGCCTTATCTCTCAATTAAAGAGGTCCAAGATGACATCACTAAAGTCTTTCATTATAATTTTACTTACTTTAATCACATGGTGCTTAGCCCCTTGTCTAATGAGGGTATCATAAACTGCAAGGACCAGAATCAGTGACTCTGTAACTTACAATAATTTTTTAAGGTTCTCAGATGAGATCTACACAGTCTCTCAGGCCTTAGAAATCTTTAAGATTCTTCCAGTTAATTAGATCTTGATTTGACTTAACTAGTGCTTTACTTAACAAGGGATTAAGTACCCTAGGTGGGGAGGAGGGGAGGTGAAGTGTGAAAGAAAATAGGCCTGTGGGGGAGGGACAAAATAGCTCAAGAAATGATATGTCTTTGAATGATACTTTGGCTTGTGAGAAGGATTGTATATACTTGAAAGATACTTGAAAAGGGGGTAAGATAAAAATGATTATACTTATAATCTGATGCAATTTGAGTCAATCCTGTTTTTCAAACAATCAAGTAACAATCTGTGATATTTTGATAACAATAAGTACTTATCAAGCAATCAAATAATCCAAGCTGTGATTGATGATACCTGATCAATAATATTAGAGTGATAAATAGCACCAAGGGAAGAGGCACAAAGATTTATAATTTTAGAGGGAAAGAAGGGAGAATATGAATGCTGATCAAATTCTGTTCAGTAGATTTAGCCCAGTGAGAGAATAAAATAAATTCCAATTTGGGATTAAAAATCTTACTTAATCTACAGGGAAGGGGGATACTGGGAAAGGGAAAGATAATGGGAAGAAGGGACTGATAAAAGGGAAGGGAAGGTATAAGTGAAAATAAACTGAAAGTTAAATTTTTAAAAGAAAAGTCAAAGGGGAAAGGTAGTAGAATTTTGGTGAGGAGGAATAAGAGAAGAGGAAAGAAATAAATATAATTGGAGAAAGATAGCATGGAGGGAAATCATAACTGTAAATGTGAATGGAATGGATTGTCCCATAAAATGGCAAATCCTACATGTTCCAAAATTTTCATAGAAGATCTTTTTTGTAGTGGCAAAGAATTGAAAATTGAGGGGATGCCCATCAATTGGGGAAGAACTAAAAGAATTATGTTACAGGAATACAATGGAATACTCTTGTGCTATAAGAAACCACAAATAGCCAGACTCTAGAGAAGCATGGAAAGACTTACAGGATTTGAGGCTGAGTGAAGGGAGTAGAATTAAGAGAACAATAAACACATCAACAACAACATTATGAGATGAACAACCTTGATGGAAGAAGCTCCTCTTGGCATTCCAGGGTGCTAGGACAACTATTTTGCCTGACTATGGACTATAGTATCCCCACCCAGAGAAAGAAAAACCAAAACAAAACAAAACACATAGGAAAAAGAAAAAGAAACCTTAGGAATCTGATGAACACTTTATAAAAATTATCTCATGTCTTTCTTTCCCTTAATCCTAAACCCTAATGCCAAAAATTACTAATTTGTAAACATGTTTAAAAAATATGTGTGTAAAATGCTAACCTGACTTTTATCTGCTGAGGGGAGAAGGGTGGGTGGAGGGAAATATGCATGTGCACATGGATGGAAATAAATAAATAAACAAACAAACAAATAAATAAATTTTAAAAATTATATGAATGCAGCTGGAAAATAAAATTTTAAAAAGAAATGGCAAAAAAAAGACATGACCAAAATAAGACCATCAGTTTTGGAAACTAAGATTATTGGTAACTTTGGATTTTCAGTCAAGCAATGAATTTGGAAGTCATAATATAGAGAACTTGAGAAGCAAGTAAGATGAGAGAAGGAAGGAATCTTAACTCTTGTGAACAGTTTGAATAAAGAAATATTGAAAGACATATTCTAATGGCTTGAGTGGATGGTTGAGTTTAGTGTATGTGTGGGTGTTGTTGTCGTTGATGTGAGAGAGGTAGTTTTTTAAAAAGCAATTTGAAGGAACCAATAGACAGAAATAGGTTGAAGATAAATTTAAGAAGGGGGATATTTGAAGTTGCCAGGTGCCTAACAAGACAGAAAGGAATTAAAATGACAATGATATTAATGAGAATCTATTTTTGGCTCCAGTGAGAGGACATATGATACCAAAGGGAAAGGTATTACATTTTCTCCTATGTCAAATCAATTTCAGAAAAGGTTCTATGAGCTTTGGATGAAAAAATACATCTTTATGTTCACTAGCATCTAAGTGAAATATGGCATTTCTTTCAGTTAAGAATGAATACAATAGGGGCGGCTAGGTGGCACAGTGGATAAAGCACCAGCCCTGGAGTCAGGAGAACCTGGGTTCAAATCTGGTCTCAGACCCTTAAGCTAGGTTGTGCAGTGGATAAAACACCAGCCCTGGAGTCAGGAGGACCTGGATTCAAATCTGGTCTCAGACACTTAATAATTACCTTGCTGTGTGGCCTTGGGCAAGCCACTTAACCCCATTTGCCTTAAAAAAACCTAAAAAAAAAAGAATGAAAACAATAAAATGCAGCTCTGAGAAGGGTTCCAGAGGTTTTTCCAGACACAAAAGATATCATTGAATTGCAAAAGAGAAAGGACTATCTTTCCCAGAGGCAATGTTAGAGATTATGGTTATAGATGGTTATAGCTGGTGCTATGGAACTACTTGAGTAGTATTATACTTCAGATATATCATACAACTTTTGAAATAGATTGTTTTAGTTACCTGAGAACTCAAACAATGCAAATAATATTATTTATTTATGTTTATCTGCAGAGTTTATATTTAATTATTCTAAGACAATTACTGACTGTATGTCACAACATATTCTCTTGTCTAAAAACTGTCAGTTTTTGAGATGTTCCATAAGAGTACTGCCAGAACAGTGGCAGGTAAACTCCAGCCTCAGTCACTTACTAGCTCTGTGACCCTGGACTAGTCTCTTTCTTTCTCTGTCTGCTTCCTCAATTATAAAATGATAAAGTTCGATTAAATGACCTCTAAGTTTCCTTCAGCTTTAGATCTAAAAATGTATAAAATGTATAAATTGAAATGGTTTAGTGTCTACATCTTACTGAAATGATTTTATTTCACTTGCATTAAACATAATGTGTCACACCAGTCAAGATATCCATACTTAAACACTTGTGTGTATCCTAAGAAGATCTTAGGGAATTATTGATCATTCATTGAGTAGCAGTGTGGAATGGTAGACAGAGTTCTAAACTAAGAGCTTGCAAGACATTGTTTCAAATCCTACCTCAGATATTTAATAGCTGCATAATTTGGAACAAGTCAAGATCTATGAGTATCATTTGCAGCATTTATAAAATGAATATCACAACTGCATCTGCCTCATGTGATTTCTGTGAGATAATGCATGTGAAACAATTTGGAAATCTTAAGGCATTATATTATTAAGGTCTTATTATTACAAGGTTTAGACTACAATAAAAGTAGTGGGGGTAGGCTTGGGAACTCAAGAATGGTAAGGCCATGCCAGTATTTATTCATTGCTACTTGGCATTACATATTAAACTCTGGCTTTGCAAGGTATTTATCATTTGCCAAGATATTATAAGGATATTATTTTTTACAATTGCTACATTAACAATTAGATTGTTGGCACAAAAACTATACTACCTTGTCTACTTGGCATAAAAATACCATGGGATTTAGTGAATTTAGTCATTTAAAAAGCTAGATTGAATGAAAATGCCCAATTAATAATAGTTAATTCAGGTGTATTGAAATAAAATCTCCCCAGAGTACAACAATCCTGTAGATTTCTACACAACAAAAAGGATTCATTGGAAGTTTTGTTGTAGCATACTTCCTTAATGATTGATGCTTCTTTGATTAAATAAATCAATATTATACAGGAAAATCTAACTTAAAATTAAAAAAAATAACCCTTTCATTCATTGTAATTTGCCTGTTTGCATTTCTGGAGATAATGTATATATCAAGTATTTTATTGGAGGTAATATATATATATATATATATATATATACACATACATACATACATATATATACACACACACATAAAGCTATCTTTGTTCTAGAGTTGTTTTTAATGAGATCATTGATTGAATAATTATTTCATTTAATACTCTAGGATAATCTCAATTGACTATTCAGACACAATAATTCATAATCTTTTTATTTCTGTTTAACTTTCTGTTTTTTAAAAATAAAAATTTTATTTATTAACATGTTTCAGTTGATTTATTGCTAATTTTTTGGAGGGAGGGAGGAAGGGAGGGAGAGAAGAAGCAAGGGAGATAGTGAGAGTGGGGGAGAGAGAGAAAGAGAGAGAGAGAGAGAGAGAGAGAGAGATTAACAAGGACACTTTGCATATGTTTTGCATATAGTGCTCCACATGATTGGTATAGGATTGCTGATAATGTAAAATCAGCTCAGACAAGTAATAAAATTAAGTCATTATTAGTAGGTACACTTGATTTGAGATGGAAGATGTTTTAATGGTTGTTAAATGAGGTATAGTGTATAGAGATTTATATTATGAAAGGTGTTTAAATTGTTTTAGGAATGAATATTACAACTAATGTTATCATTGGCTGCTAATTTGCAATGCTAGTACTCCCTGAGATAACTTTATATAGCAAAGGAATTGATTCATGACAAAGATTTCCTTTGTGAAAGATAAAATATGTTAGTAAAAAATACTGTAAGATATGGAGTGACACTTCTCAACTGAAAGCATAATTAGTGTACATTATTATGTTTTGCTGTATATTGGAAGGGCAGACTTTATACTTTAATATGTAATTCATTACACACTACAGTTTTGGGAAATATATCTCAAAACATCACTGTTGAATAACATTAGAAATGTATTATATTGTTTAATAATCTAGATTTGATACTCTTCATGAACACTATATAGATTAGCACTCTATTAAGACCAGGCACTATCCCATCCAATGAATTTGTTTCATTCTTTTTAGCCTCCCTGCCTATGCATATGTCATCTCTGATTTTGGAATTTGACTCTAATCCTTTTCCATTACTTATCTAAAATTCCCTCTTTCCTTGCCTTTATTCACTTCTCTCAGTGAAATGGTTAATATTCTCTATTCCCTCTCTTCTTATTTACTTTGGTTTTGTTTTGTTTTCTGTGCCTTCAATTTTTCTTTATTCTCTTCCTTTTGTGTTTATTCTAAACTTTTATTAATTGGCTTATATCTTTATACTTTCATATTTTTTTGCTTAGTCTTTTTTGCATTCTTCATGAAATTAATGCTTCTGAAGTACCAAGTTTGAGTTAACCTCTTCTAAACAATTTTAGGTTATTGTCTTGAGGTAGCCTCTCAATCCCCTGTTTTGTACTTTTCTTAGAAGTAGCAACTCCTGAGTGAAGCAGGTGGTGCAGTAGATAGAGCACTGAATCAGGAATTGGAAAGGTCTGTTTTCAAATCTGGTCCCAGAGACTTTTAACTTTGTGACAATGGGCACCTAATTTAACCTCTGATTCAATTTCCTTATTTGAAGAGTAGCAATAATAATAGCATCTACTGCCCAGCCTTGTGAGGATAAAATAAGATGCATTTTAAAATCTTTAAAGCATTGCATAAATTATTATTATTATTATTATGCCATGATAGAAATGTCTGTGTCGCAAAATGGTCAGAATCCTATTCTATTCTTTGCCAGTCCCATGATCTTCTTCTTCCTCATCCTCTTCATTTTCCTCTCCTAGAGCAGAATGTTGTTTATGGAGTCATGACATTCCTTTAAAGAAGGTGTATCATATTCTGAAGATTATAGGTATTGTAAGTCACTATCTCCCATTATAGAATAGATTTGTCCTTCCCTAGGAATATTCTTCATTAGGACCCAGTCCTGCAAATGAGTTGAGATCTTCCCTCAGTCCCTAGCCTCCATTTCAGTTCCTCCCTTTACTCACCAACTTACCTCTTCCTTTTTGTAGTCTCTCTCTTTGCTGAATAAATAAATGAGTCATTTTCCTCTGCAAATTCCCCTCTATCCGCAGCTTTACATTTTATGAATCCTCTCATTTTGCAATTTAGCCTGACAAAAAGAATGCAACAAAACATTAAGTCACTTATAGGATGGATATGAGGTTTAATCTGTTTCAGATCTGTTCCTCCATCATCACTACTATTTCTTTAGGTTCTACTTTCATCTTTATTTGTGTACTTTCATAGTAAGAGATCAGGCAGAGGTCTCTGTTATCTATTTTTTAGTCCTATATTTTAAACCTATATAAGTTAATTTGCTATTTCTAGTATATATTTTTTGGTTTTTACCAGTCTCCATGATAGGACAATTTATTTTATTTGTTCTTTTCTTGAAATTTTTTTTTGTTTTCTTTCTTGTGCTTCTTTTATTTGAAGAGTTTGCAAATCAAAATATCTGATCAAGTTCCCCGCCTCTCCCTTTTTGTAGGAATGCTTCAAATGTCTTTCAATAATTCAATGTCCAATTCTTTTCATTTGTGAATTGGGACAGGTTTGTAAAGTCTATCATTTGGAGTTCGATCTTGATTTACTTTGCTTTATGAAATAAATCATTACATTACATTCTGTTGTTTCTAAGTATGCAGAATATTCTTGTATTATTTGAGTTTCCTTTTTATATTTGAATATATTTCTCTTAGAAATTTGCTGAATTAATTATCATCGCAATTGTTAAATTTAAAATGATATATCATTAACATGTATATGTCTTCAAACAGCATAGTATTTTTTTCTGGAAGAAATCGTTCTTAACATATTATTTTATTTTTTATTCATACAATAAAACAATATTTTGCTTTATTCAAATGAGATGTTTCTAAGTCCATATCATAGTACCTGGCACATAACAGGTACTTATTAAAGTCACATTTTCTCCCTCTTCACCCACTTTGGTATATTTGTATTCCTCATCCATTATCCTCTCTTTTGCTTTTTTGGAGAGACCACTAGGCATTCAAGTTATTCTACTCTGCTAAACAGTTTTACTGAAAAGACCATTTATTCTGTCATTTTTTTATGTAAAATTTTTTTCTCAACGTTCTGAATTCTCTCTTGAACTATTTTGGAACATTCTCCTCTGTTTTTATGGTCTCTTGGGAAACCAAAAATTTCTGTTTTTATCAAGTATTGTTTCTTTTCTTTTGAAATATTTTTACCATGTACTATATTTTCTCTCTCCTTTCACTCTGACTCTGATGTAGGGTAGCTGAGTGGCACAGCAAACAGATTCCCGGCTCTGGGGCCAAGAAGCCCTGAGCCCCCACACCACCCCTTAGGCCCAGCATCCACCTGGCCCTATGGTCTCAGACAGGCCTTCCAATCCCAGCCCCTTGCAAGAAGTAAAAAAGAAAATGTATTATATTTGACTACTCTCGCCCCATGGTCCATCCTCTCCTCCATCACTCACATCAACCCCCTTCCCCCTATCACCCCCCCTTACTCCAGATGCCTATACCCCATTGAGTATATATGCTGTTTCCTCTCCTAACCACCTCTGATGAGAGTGAAGATTCCCTCATTCCCCTTGCCTTCCCCCCTTCCATATCATTGCAATAGCTCATTGTAATAAAGAAAATCTTATTATGTGAAATATCTTAGCCTATTCCTCCTCTCCTTTTTCTTTCTGCCATTACATTTCCCTTTTATCTATTGACTCCATTTTTACACAATATTATATCTTCAAATTCAGCTTTCTCCTGTGCTTCATCTATAAAAGCTCCTTCTACCTGCTCTATTAAATGAGAAGGTTCATATGAGTATTATCAGTGTCATTTTTCTATGCAGGAATACATGCAGTTCATCATCAAGTCCCTCATATTTTCCCCCTCTCCTCCAATCTCTGTGCTTCACCTGAGTCCTGTATCTGAAGATCAAACCTTCTGTTCAGCTCTGGCTATTCCAACAGGAACATTTGAAATTCCCCTGGTTCATTGAAAGTCCATCTTTTTCCCTGGAAGAGGACATTCAGCCTTGCTGGGTAGTTGATCTTGGCTGCATTCTAAGCTCTTTTGCCTTCCATTATATTATATTCCAGGCTGTAAGAGCTTCCAATGTAGTTACTGCTAAGTCCTGTGTGATCCTGATTGCAGCTCCACGGTATTTGAATTGTGTCCTTCTAGCTGCTTGTAATATTTCTCTTTGACTTGGGAGTTCTGGAATTTGGATATAATATTCCTAGGGGTTGTTTTGGGATCTCTTTCTCGGGGGGATCGTTGGATTCTCTCCATTTCTATTTTGCCCTCTGCTTCTAGGATATCAGGACAATTTACCTGTAGTAATTCTTTGAAATTGATGTCAAGGCTCTTTTTCTGATCATGACTTTCAAGTATTCCAATAATTTTTAAATTATCTTTCCTAAGTCTGTTTTCCACATCAGTTGTTTTTTCAATGAGATGTTTCACATTTTCTTCTAATTTTTCATTTTTTTTGGTTTTCAGGTATTGAATCCTGGTTTCTCATAAATTCATCAATCTCCCTGAGTTCTATTCTTTGTCTGAAGGATTTGTTTTCCTCAGAGAGTTTTCTTATCTCTTTTTTCCATCTGGCCAATTTTGCTTTTTTAAAGCATTCTTCTCCTCAGTAACTTTTTGAACTGTTTTATCCATTTGACCTAAGCTGGTTTTTAGCATGATGTTTTCTTCAGTATTTTTTTTTTTTGGATTTCCTTGACTAAGCTGCTGACTTCATTTTCATGTTTTTCCTGCATCTCTCTCATTTCGTTTCTCAGCTTTTCTTCTAACTCCCTCATTTGATTTTCAAAGTCTTTTTGGAGCTCTGTCATAGCCTGAGCACAAATTGCTGTTTTTCTTGGAGTCTTTAGATGCAGGAGCTTGTGCTTCCTCATCTTCAGACTGAGTATTTTGATCCTTCTTGGGATCACAGGCAAAGTATTTCTCAATGGTGTTCCTCTTTTTTCTCTGCTTGCTCATTTTCCTAGCCTGAGCCTGGTTTTGGAGGTGCTTCCTGACCTTTTGGGACACTCCCACAAGGGTCTCAGTGTGTGAGGCTCTGTCCTCCCTCCTGGTCTGTGAATGACCATATGCGCCTCACTCTGCCAGGGGCTGAGGTGAGAGGGGCCCTGCTGTTCTATGGGGGGGCCTAGACTGTGATCAGGATCTAAATGTGTTCAGAACCCCAGAGTCCTGTTTCAGGGAGAGAGGACAGAGCTCTGCAGTCTCTCCTCTCTTCACTCCCCTCCCTAGGTTCAATGGGCTCATGCCCTGGGGGTTCCTGCTTACCAGCTCTGCCTGCTTCTCTGTTTCCTGGATCTGGGGGTAGCCAGGCTGCTTGCTGTGTGCCCTGAGGACTGAGCTTCATGTGCTGGCTCTGGCAGAGGCCCCCCCCCCCGCCCCCGCATTCCCCCAATTTGTATCCTGTGCTCCCCGGGGCATAGATCAGGAGACTCCCCCTCTGCTGTGAGCCACAGCTCCCAGCCCTCAGGGGCTACCTCTGGGAGGCTGAAGTTCTTTTGCTGTGGCGGACCACCCCTCTGGCAGGCCACCCCTCCCACCCTGGGGAGCAGAGCCTTTCTGCTCTTTTCCAGGTTACCTTGAGTAGGAGAACTGCCTCACTGGGTCCCTCTGTGGGTTCTGTCTCTTGAAAATTTAGTTAGACTCCTTAGCTTATAAGTTTAATGAGAGAGTACCTAAGACATGATCCTTTCTTGTCACCATCTTGGCTCTGCCCCCCTGTTTTGAAATATTTTTAAAGATATTTGTCATCTTTTTATATCATGTAACTGTATTCCCTTTTCAGTTTGTGTCAATACTTTTGACTTTTCCATATATGTTCTGTTTTTAACTGAAATTCTTCTCCTTAAAACCTTTGTGTTTTTTTTGCTTTTTCCTCCTTATATTGTCCTCTTATTCACTTAGTGATGCCTTCATTTTTGTTGGTAGACTTTAACTTTAGGACCTCAAAGTTATCTTCTGCATTGGAAATTTCACTTTTCAATGACCTGGGATAGGATTGGTTCCATATGGATGCAAGTTTTCCACATGTTCATTGCCTCTCTCATTTTCCTGTGTTCTTATGTCTTAATGTAAAGCAATTAATTTTTTGTTGTTTTTTGATGACTGGGAGAGGGTGGACTGAATATTTTGCAAAGTGTTTCTCTTTCAGGTCTACTTGAAGGTGCCCCAGGACCACCCCATGCAGGGTATTTCCCTCTTATATTACTTCTCTTCCCAATGTAGTAGGGAATAACTAGGGATTTTTAATTGTGACTTTCTGACTGAGTACTTCTCATGTATTCTCAGCAGTCCCTGTCAACTCCTTAATGTCTATATGCGCCCAAATGCAAATGTACATACACTGTTAAACAAAGAAGCAGACACACATCATTTTTGTAACACCACAACTCTGAGTAATGTTATATGTGATTGTGAATCTCAAACCCAATAAGATAACCATAAAGTCAATGAAGAGATGAATATTGAATATTCAGAGAATGTAGTAATATTGCCAATATTCATGTTCATATATAGTGTTCCAGACCAATTCCAGCTGATATCTCAAAATGAGTCATTCAGTCTATCTCACACATGAGCAATGTTACCTGGTCATTGAAGGTGATGGATGGATATTCAGAGTAGGAATTGAGTATTCATTGAATATACACAGTTTGAGAGTTGAACTATTTTCTTACAGTGGTAATACTAGTCTTCAAGCTGAAACTTCAGGAAAAAGCCTCTGATTTCCTGTCTTCTGACTATTCTATTTTATTCTGGTGATGAAGAAATTATATCAATGAACTAAGCATTATTCTCCTCACTTCCAGTGACTGACAGTAATCTTCTATTTCTCTGGACCTTCTGGAGTCAAGGAGCATAATCACTCTTCTAGATTCTTTGATTATTCCTTTCTATTATTTCACTGAGCTGCCATACCTTTCTTTCTGCCCCATATTCATACATATCCTACCTAAAATTATTTTTTCACAGGATAGAGTTATAGATGCTTATGGTTGTAGATATAACAAGTATTTAACAAATGCTTATTTGATTTGATTTAATTTGAAATTGTAAAATGAGAATAATGACATACTTATACAACCAACCTCACAGGGATTGTTATGAAGATTAAATGAGATAATAAGGATAAAGCACATTGTAAACCTTGAAGTGCTTTCAAAATGTTCCCAATTATTATTACTTTGGCATAACCACAATGAGCTCTTTATGTGAATGTTAACAATAGGCAGCAATGCTATATCACTCCCACACAGACACTTCTGACTAGGAAATTCAATAAAATTCACTAAGAAAATAGAGGACTTCAATTTTCATTGCTCTTCATCTGAAACATTTCATTAGAACCAAATTCCCTTGACTTAAGACCACCCTTAAGCAATACAGGGAGACATTTTCTAGATCTTTCTGACCCACATTTAACCCTCAATGTTCACCTCATTTACTCTTCATGTTCCTGTCTGATTTCATTCACACGTGCTTTCATTCTACTTTGAAGCTCATATTCAAACTTCCACTTTGTGTCTGGTATATTCTGGAGACAGATAAAAGACAGCATGAAATATTTATTATTACACAAACTAAAGCATACTGGGCTTATCTAATTGCATACTTTATTTTAAACTGTTACTCTGACAAACAGTATTCTGATGAAAACAATTTAATGGGATAAATTTAGAAATAGAGATTTCCAAAAGGAAAACTGATACCTGGTTATTGTTTACATTTAGAAGAATTCTTCCTTCAGGTTTTAAGCAGCAAAGAGTTGTATTTTTTCATATGTACATACGTACATACATACTATATTCTTGTATAACATAGACATTCTATTTCCTTAAGTGTACTAAAAGCTAATCATAATAATATTTGGCAAAATGAATTTGGGAAAAATATTAAAATATTCAAAGAATTAAACTATTGTTATACATGTTTCTAGATATTGTCTTCCAGAATGATGTAGCTTCTGTTACACCTGAGGGTGTAAAATTTCCTAAGAAATTTTGAACAAGAGAGTTCAGGGGATTGTCTTCTCTAAAAAAAAAAAAAAACAATAATACTAATATGTTTCTTTTGCTTCCATGAATATTCCATGATATATTACAAAATCATTTTAAAATGGAGTCGAGGCTTGTGCTTTTTTATGGTAAGGAAATGCCAGTATTTTCAAATGATGAGAAGAGAAACAGTTATTTCTGGCTTATTGTGTTAACAGACAGCAACTGTGTGGATGGAGCATCAAGGTTCATTAAACAATAGCTAGTTTCCAAACCATTCAGAGAAAACAATTTGAAGTTTACATGATACAATATTTTGGCATAGCATAGATTGGCTCCTGGGAACAAGTGAAAGAGAAGAGCTTAGAAAAAAGGATAATGATAGATAAAGCAATTTATTTAACAGTTTGGCTAGCTGGTAGAAATTCATAAGATAACCCACAGTTGAGACTCATCAAAAATAAGCATATCTGAGCTTGGTAATTTCAATGTGGCATATTTTATTTTTAATAGACTCTTATTAAATTCATAAAAGTTAATGAACTAGGAATTGTCATTATGAAATCTGTCCCAATTGTCTGTTATTAATAACATCATGATAGTGGTGCTATTGTTAAATATCTCCATTCTAACTAACTACTTTTAGCCACTCATCATTTTAGGGGCAGGAAGTATATATCTTTTTGGTCAAACATTTCTTTCAAACTCCTGTAGATTCCCCAACTAGTATATTATCAGTTTAAATTCATTTTTAGAAGTCTCAAAGCTTTTGTTTTTATTTACATATTAAATATAACTTTATTAAAATATTTTGAGGGGTAAGTAGGTGGCACAATGGATAGAGCACTGACCCTGGACTCAGAAGAACCTGAGTTCAAATTTGACTTCAGACACTTAATAATTACCTAACTGTAACTTTGGGGAAGTCACTTAACCCCACTGCCTTGCGAAACAAACTAAAACATAATTTTGAAGAGACTGTGTCCTGTATTGCTGGTTCTCTCACTTAAGTGGACAAGTCAAGTTAAGGAATCATAGACCTAGAACTGAAAAGAAACACAAAGGGGCAGCTAGGTAGTGTAGTGGATAAAGCACCGGCCCTGGAGTCAGGAGTGCCTGGGTTCAAATCCAGTCTCAGACACTTAATGATTACCTAGCTGTGTGGCCTTGGGCAAGCCACTTAACCCCATTTGCCTTGCAAAAAACTTAAAAGAAAAAAAAAAAGAAAAGAAACACAAAGACCAAACAGCCAAATCCTCTCAATTTGCAAATGAAGAAACAGGTCAAAAGAATTAAGTGACTTAGCCCAAATTACACAAGTAGCAGTTTTAGAGCCAAGTTTCAAACCTGGATTCTCTGATTCCTAAGAACTCTTCACAGTGCCTTTTAATTTCCTCAACTCTGAAGTGGGGGAAATAAAGTATCCCACAGAAAGGTTAATAATTGCGAGGATCTAGTGAGATAAGGTTTGTAGACAGCTTTGTGATCAGAAACTACATATAAGTATAAATTGTTAATGTTATTGTTATTTACATTATTTCCACTGTTTTTATAACAGTTTAACAGAGGTATTATAGCTTATATTTGACAGAGTGAGTTACAGACTACTCTTACAAGGTGGCTAGCCAGACATCTCTAGAATGAGGGCCCTGAAGTGTAGAGGAAATATTTATTATAGCACAACTATCCTGATGTTAATAAGACTCTAACATCAAGGAGATGATGCCATGAAAAATACCTGAATTGAATAAGAGTGAGAGGTGCTGCACTAAGTCGCCAGCCTGACTTTCTCCTCCAGAGCCATCTGGGTCCAATGGCCAGAAATGGATCAGAACAACTGAAGATGACCCTGGATTCAAGGCAATCAGGGTTAAGGGACTTGCTCAAGTCACACAGCTAGTGAGTAGCAAGTGCCTGAGGCTGGTTTTGAATAAAGTATTATATAAACACTGTTGGTGACCTTTGACAATCCCTGCTCTTGAAGTTCATCTTGGGTTCACTGCTCTGGGGGTCTCTTCAAAAGTGGACTGCCCAGTTCTCCAATCCCACTATACCCCCTATTCTTTTTTTGTTTTTTCTATTTTTTTTAGGTTTTTGCAAGGCAAATGGGGTTAAGTGGCTTGCCCAAGGCCACACAGGTAATTATGAAGTGTTTGAGGCTGGATTTGACCTCAGATACTTCTGACTCCAGGGATGGTACTTTATCCACTGCACCACCTAGCCACCACTGCATTCTAAGATCTTACAAGACTTTGTACCAAAGTAAAGAAACACAGACAAGCAATGGACTAATTCCTGGATAGAAGTTTGCTAGGAGGCCAAAAACTCATATCTTATGACCCAAATGGGGGGGGAAGGAATCCACTGATAGATTAGATATTTGACTTTAATTTTTAAGGTCAACTAGAAGATATATCATGGTGGGGTTTGCCTTGGGTATAGCCATTCAGTTCTCATGCAGCAATCAATTAAATTATGTCTCATGGTCAACAGAAAATAGAGGATATCTGTGTCTTCTCTGAAGAATAGAGGAAAGAATGCTTAACAGAAACTTTTTGTTTTGGCCTTCTCTCCTAGACACTGAGGTGGTGTAAGGGAGAATACATCCTCAGTCTATTGGGAGTTTGTGATGTACATCTTTTCTGACTATATCTTTTCCCTTCATAAAAAACTAATCAATGTTAATTGTTTAAATGATACTGGGAAGCAAATATAATCAACATTTGATATTGAGAAGAACACAAAAAATGGAAGCTGAGTCAATGAAATTCAAGAAAAAAGCAACAGTCTTTTAGGGATATGCTAGAATCCTGAGGATAAGATACAACCAACTGTGAACTCTTTGGAGATTCTCTTTATTAGTGTAATTGGGAATTGGTTAAGGACTCCAAGAGTACCTATAACTGAATCTACATAGGCAATAGATCAGGAGATTGTTGAAATGTGTTATAAGTCCTTTACCCATGTAATTGGGCCATATATATTCTTTAGAGATGATCCTAGCTATACAATTTTTCTTCAATGTTACTTTTCATTCAGCTCCTCACCTTTTTCCCCAAACTTCCCATCCTCCTCTTATTGAATCAGCAAATGTTCAAGGTCTGTTCCTCTTTTCTTTTATTTTTCATATTTTAATAACAATAGCTTGTTACTACTGTGCTTATCCATTACAAATTTCCCTGTTCTCTATTTTATCCCTTCTCATTCCAAGTGTCAAGCATCCAATAAGATAAATTATTCTATATTGGTGAGTGTCTATGTGCATAAAATTTGCACTTTGACTATGCCTTCACTTGGATAATACTACTATCTTCATTGTCTGACCCATTAGCTACAAAAAGGTACAATGGAAGGGGTTAAAGGTGCAGGAAGTTGATTGTTTAAAAGCCATTTTTGGTTAGTATGCATGTTATCTTTGCTTCTTAGAACCAAGTTATTGGATTGATTGGTACATAAATATTGGCTGATCTTGATAAGGATGTTTTTTTAATGGGTATAAAATATGTAGATTTAAAAGTAAAATTTAAAATAAATGATGTCATTGGGAAGCCACAAGATGGGAAATCTAATGCATTTTGGAAGATCTGATTTGGATTCCTACATCTATTGCTTTCACTTCAAGAGCTAGAAGCTAGGGCCTTGAGGCAACTTAGTTCAAAATTTGAGAGTTCAAGCCTTCTTGGATGACTTAAATTCACCCTCCTACACACAGGCAACATAATAGTATCTTTTATTACATTATCATAAAACACTGTGTGACATACCATTTATCAAGTAATACAATAGGAACCATATTTGTTCCCTAATCTTAATTATGCATATATAATTTGAGGATTACATTCCACAGGATGTCCCCCAGATAAATTTGTTTATTGTTCATCTAGTTAGATTTTCTTAGACTAAGTTGAATTATTCAAGGTATATTTATGATTTAAATGGTGCTCTCTTGACCAATGAAAACAGAATATCCTTATATTGCAGGGCAGTAAGCATGTGAGAAATAATAATAATCATAGTAACAATAATAATAATAACTTTTAAACCCCAAAGTGGAATTGGGGGGGATAAATTTTTGTTAATTTAGATTTCAGACCTTTTTTTTTTGCCAAAACAGCTATGGGTAGCTTTACTTTTAATTGGTGAGGGGGGAGAGAGAGAGAGAGAGAGAGAGAGAGAGAGAGAGAGAGAGAGAGAGAGAATTTATCTCTGTGTGTGTGTGTGTGTGTGTATGTGTGTGTGTGTGTCTGAAAGAGAGAGACAGACAGATATAGACAGGCAGACAGACAGACAGAAAGAGAGACAGAGACAGAAACTAAGACAGAGACAGACAGAGATAGAAACAGAGAGAGATAGAAACACAGAGACAGATTGAGATGGAGAGACAGATAGACATTAACAGAGAGAGAGAGAGAGAAAGAGAGAGAGAGAGAGAGAGAGAGAGAGAGAGAGAGAGAGAGAGAAGGAGAGACAAAGAAGAGAGAAAAACAGAATCAGAAAAGACAAAGACAGAAACAGAGAGACAGAGATGGAGAGACAGAGATATAGAATCAGAGACAAAGAGAATCAAATTTAAGTGAAAGATAGAGGAAATTATCTCTTTCCTTTCCAGAGAGTAATATGTTCTTCTAAACCACAGGTTCTCCAGAACATGAAAGCTGCATAATTTAGGGACAAATAAAAGAAAGTACCATTTTGCTCTGTAGCCTCTTACAAATGCAATTCACTCATTCTTGGAATGATAGTAAAAATATAAAGTTTAGAAAGGTTTCTATAATACATTATTATAAGAAAGGATTGATGGAAATTCATGGATAGATTTTTAGATTAATATAACTATAACTATTGTGCATTCTCACATGTCTTGATGAAGCTGACATATTCAGGACCCCAAGGGTGAACAGATCAAATTTCTGATGACAAATGACATTTTTTTAGATCTTGTGTATTAGAAGTCAGAATCAGTCAGAATTAATTGCTCATCATAATGAAACTTTAAAAAATTTAGAACTTTATCGGTTTACTTAAAAACAATATTGATTCCTTCTACATCAAATAAGGAAAAATATTTTTATTTCTTCCTGATATGGCAGCTAAGAATGACTGATTTCCATTGCCAATGAAAATCATGGAACAAGGAGAAGGAAACTCATTCTCATGCCCTTAGACTTTTTATTATAACCTGGGAAAGAGCAAGTGAGGGGCAGATAGGATGAAGGCCACTCATTTGATCTGTGGGTACTTTTTGAGGAGTTGAGTGAAAAACTAAGACTAGGCTAAATCATCATTATGTAAATGGCGGCAATATTGCAAATTGATGCAGGCTTTCTTTTCACTTTCTTTCTCATTTTTTTTCTTTATTTTATTTCCCCATTTTCTAAGATCTTTTCTTCTATTTTTAAAATCCTTGTTCTTACTGATTCTACTAACCCCTACCATTACCATACCATTAATGTTAAACTTCTATAGATATAAATATTTCTGATATTAATGCATGAGTGTTTATCCATTTAATCTTTTTTTCAAACTTAGCAGAACATTTACTTTTCAAACTTTTGTCTGAAAAAATCTCTAATTACATTTAGTATACCTTTGAATAAAAAGTTTGCATCATGCTGTAACATT
Source organism: Macrotis lagotis (assembly GCF_037893015.1). NCBI lineage: Eukaryota > Metazoa > Chordata > Mammalia > Peramelemorphia > Peramelidae > Macrotis > Macrotis lagotis. The sequence goes on from NC_133658.1 coordinate 636,878,054, forward strand.
TGCCATAATTTTATAGGTGTGGGTTTTCCAGGCAGTATTCCAAAGTCTTAATTTTCTGATGAATAGCACCAGAGTGGGCTATGGTGTAACTTGGATTTAACACAGGTCCTTTCATAACAATGGAAGGACATTACCTTTAAGAATTGGTTTGGCCTATCTAGAAGTGAGTTTGATACATATTAGGAACCTATATATGTAAACTTATTGAATGAATTTATTAGATCAATAGTCAACTATTAAAACATAAAATAAATAAAATAGAAGAGACATTATTACAAAGAACAAAATGACACAAAGGAAAACAATTTCAAAAGAGAACCTTGATTAATTCATTGGCTAATCACAACTTCACAAGACTGATAAAGCATCCCATCTGCTTCTTGGAAGAGAAGTGATAAAAGAGAGGTGTAAAGGTGGAAGGTGTGCCTTCAGATATGTTCAGTGTGGTTTATTTGTTTTGAATGATTGTAATGCTTTTGCTATAAGGGGGGGACTTCCCTTGGGGAAGAAAAGTTGAGGAGATTGTATAGTAATATGTCAAAAAGATTATGCATTGTGATTAGGTGGGATCTATACTAGGAATTCAGAACTAAATCAATATTAGTTAAGTTATCAATATATTTGACCTAATTATTTGCAAAACAAATAAAAAATAAGTATTTTGGTATAAAAATATACAGAAAAAACTTTTGAAAAAATGCAACATCCATTTCTTTTAAAAATATTGGAAAGCATAGGCATAAATGGAGCTTTTCTTCAATTTGCCAAGAGAGTCATGATTCTATAGCTAGACATTTATCATATTAGACTTTAACAATTATTATTGGCTATTTTATCTAACTCTAATCTAAGATCCCATTATAGCATGAATGTCTAACAAGTCCCAAACATTTTCTAAGAACAGTCTTATAAAGAGAGAACTCCAGCATTTAGAAATTTCAAGGCAACTTGATCTCAGAATTCCTTGAAGTTTTCACTAAAATTTTCCACCAAAAAAAAAGAATCTTCCATCATCATTTTACTGTTTTTAAGGAAAAGGAAGATTTATATCTTATATATATTTATTTATATACAATATATATAATTTGATATTATATATAATTATATACATAATATATAATTTCTCATGTTTCTATTCAAAATAATATAAAACAAAAATTAGACAATAGACATTTTTCTAAAAAATGATTACTTTTTTATCATCGGTTCCCCTAGCTGCTAACTTCTAAGTTTCTATATTTTTCCTGACATCAGATAAACATGATTTATGTATTTAAATTATCCTTGTTTATTTATTTGTTATAGGGACTCTAACATTATTTCAAAGCAACTATGATTAGATTTAATCAACTTAATTTTTAGTAACATTCAAACAGAAAATAAAAAATTTGCTTTGGATCATATCATTCCTCCCATATAGTTTTGTTTTTGTTTTCATCTTCTACAGTTTCATTCTATTAACCAAATATTGATTGTCATATATTTGAAATGCTTTTCAATCTAACTGTGGGTTTTATTATCCACCTACACAGAACATCAAGAAAGCTTGAAAAACTCATAGTCGGGGTGGCTAGGTGGCGCAGTGGATAAAGCACTGGCCCTGGAGTCAGGAGTACCTGGGTTCAAATCCGGTCTCAGACACTTAATAATTACCTAGCTGTGTGGCCTTGGGCAAGCCACTTAACCCCATTTGCCTTGCAAAAACCTAAAAAAAAACCTCATAGTCTATGCAGAGCACTAAGTTATAGCCTCAGAAGATGAATTTCAAGCTTTCTATTGTATCTAATTATAAGAACGTTGTGACTGGGACAGCTGAATACAGAAGTCCTTGAACAACCCAAGAGAATCCTATTCTATTGGGTAAGGGGGTAGAATACATCAACTGTTGTTATTTTACACTTACCTTGCCACATAAACTTGTGGTTTTGGATGAACTTTATGCAACCAACTGATTCTGTGACTGAAGTTTTATAGGCATGGTTTTAATAGTTAAGTATAATATAAGTAGGTATAGTACAACAATTTGAGAATATAGTTTCATTTGTTTTCATTCTTTCAAATTTGTTCACATAAATTTTCAACTTTAACACTTTAGATTAAGTAAAAGAATGCATAAGTTGCAGTCTTTCACATTTCAATGACTCTGTGACACAGACAAAGTGAGTGTATTCTCCACTGGTGCATTTCATAGCATATTAGTTCAGTCTAACTGCATAACTTGTCCATATACCCCATAAATGATCTATCCAACTCACTAGAAGGTTAACCACCTGTTCTTCTGTACTCTCATTGTGTGACCATTTATGTGACTGCATAAACATACTTTTGGAAATCTCTTTTCTCTTTCTCCCATATATGCCATCATTTGTTAGAAAACTACAGTCAACCAATACCTATCATGTGTCTTTTTTTTTTCCTTTTGCAACCTGAATTTTTCATTCTTCTGAGATCTTGGTGTTTATTGATTTATTTACCATCACCAAGAGAATATTGGCATTAAAAAAATGGACTAGTAGCAGAGAGCACCTTGGGACTGTTGAAAACAATTTCCTAAATGTAATATAGCCACTTCTTTTCAATCTATTTAATCTGGGATCGTGCATGTTATCCATTAGGCATTGTTTGCCTGAGACAATTAAAATGATAGACTATTGCATATCATAAGAGGTAACAGTACAAAGAAAAAAGTGGTAAGTTTTAAAATAAGAAGACCTTGTATCTAAAACTGGACTCTAATACTGAGTACTTGTATGATTTGAAGCAATTTCCATAATTCAGTTTTATTTAGGATTTTACAGCTTCAATATATAAGTAACAAACATTATCATAATCATTTATATTATATAGAATAGGTAACATATTCAGACAAATGGAGTACCTTAATAATGGTCACATTAATAATGTCATTTAATAAGTTAAGGACATTATTTTCTCTACCTATAATTCAGCTCAAGGAGCTAGAGTTAGGAAAATGCTTTGTTAACTTTAAAGTATTCAGGCATATATTTTGCAGAGTTAAGTCTTCTTATTTTATATCTCACTTCATATTATTGTTCAATGAATAACCTTGTAATTCTCTTTGAAGAATTTTACATGATATTACAAATACATGGTAGATATCTGACTGCAAGAAGGCCTTTAAGTTTGTAACTACTTTATTGTCATTTCTTTCATTAATATAACAGAGCTTTTACATTCTCTACAGTACTCTACTACTCTGTATGCAAAAATGAGTAATTAGTTATTTAAAATTATTTACTAAAAGAATTAGTATTTCTCCTTCTCTCTTAATCAAGAATATCTTAATACATGACTATGCCATTATTATAGAGATTTTATATAGAAGTAGCAGACATGGAAAGAGTTAATTGTCCCTGTTACTTCTCAGTCACCTTTTTTTGGTATTAATACTGTTTTTGATCTGTTCCAATTCTGTGCAATTCTGGCATTTTTCTGATATTTAGATTTTTTTTTATCATAGCACAGATTCATTCTATATTTATTTTAGTCTGGTCAATTTACTTGTTCTTGATTTCATCTGTTCAAGTGCTGTATATACATACACAAATTGGGTTGAGTCCAAATTTAGGGAGTCTGTTGTCATCAGTAATGAGAATAGATTTCTACAGAAAAACAAGTAAATCTGTGCTATTTCACAACTATTTGTTTTCCTTCTTGGAATGATCTGGCACAACTGGGTTTTATGCCAACTTTCTGCAGGCTCATTTTCCACTTCACTGATTTTTATGATTTTGCATGGCAACAATGCTGAAAATTCTGTTATTCCTTTTCTTAATGTTTTGCAAATGAGTCTGTATTCAGAGTGTTGCCGCTGGCTGCCATGATTGTAAGCTTGGCAAAGAAATAAAAGTACTTTATAGCTAAATAAATTTTAGGACTATTTTAATCTTTATGAGTTGTTTTCAATTTATGAAAAAAAAATTTATATCTTTCATTAATTTCCCACTTTTAAGATCAACAACTTTTTTAAATAATTGGAACCATTGCAATTATCCCTACTTTTCATTGTCTTCTGATTTGATACTGAATTTTACTCTAAATAATTAACGATATTGACCATGCATAGATAGTCTCCCCATCAGTGAACAATCTTTTTTTAATTGTTTCTTTCTTTAGAGACTGACAACTTTGTGCTTGTGTTTGTGTGTATGATGTTGTATGTATAATGAATTAAGATTCATTGGCATAGAAATTCTCAGTAATTCTTATCATTAGTATTTTGCTTTTCTTAGACTCACCCATGCTGTTCAATATGGCTTTTGATAACATTGGTTTTTGACATATTTTCCTATATGCACAGTGATATTTCATTTGATTAATATTGGCTTTGTTAGTTATTATCAATTTTTCAAGTTATTATCGAGTTTTTCATAGAATTCTTCATGTTCTGCAGCAGATGTTGGCTCATCAGCTAAGGTTATTCTCATGTTAGCATATTATATTTATAATTAAAATTATAATGTAATTTGATCAAGTGACCCACATGATGTTTCTAATTGTGATTAGATACATAATATTTTTTAAAACTTCCTTTGAAGAAGTTGAAACATTTGAGAGAAACTTTAAGTGAACTTCTCTTTTTTGCTACAACTTTTTATTTCATTGGTTCTATGTACAGTGAAATATCAGTGTGAATGTGGTTCATTAGCAAGGTCAATGCTACAGAAGAAAAATACACAAGAGAGGCAAGCAGCTTGTCCTGGCTTATGACTTGTTGAGTTGACATCTGCTCTATGTGGAACATCATTATATCAGGGTAGAAGGGAGCAGACCTTCTCCATCTCTTACTGAGATCACATCTTGTCACCTGAAGGGATGGATCTAATAGACAATCAGCATGCCTCCTTCTTCATCAAGTCTGGTATCTAGCATCATCAGTGCTAGATGATCAGCTGATCAAGGAACTCTCAGAAGATAAGTCATACACGACTGGAAGTTATTCCCCACCCCATCCCACTCAATTCTGTAGTGGTAAATTAAAATCATAGCTGCAAATGCTCTAGAGACCTTCAGATAGATAGAGCTTACAAACTCACTTTGATCCTTCCAGAATCAGATTAAAATATAACTGGGGTCAGCCAGGTCCGGTGAACAGAGTACTGGCCTTGGAATCAGAAGGATAGGAGTTCAAATCCCACCTCAGCACTTGACACTAGCTATGTGACCTTGGGCAAATCACTTAACCCTGATTGCCTCACATCCAGGGTCATCTCCAGTTGTCCTGATCCATATCTGGCCAATAGACCAAGATGGCTCTAAAGGAGAAAGTGAGACTAGAATCACAACTTCCCCTCACTCAAATTCAAATCATGTTCTTGTCACGGTATCACCTCCCTGATGTCATCGTCTTCTTTGAGAAAGAAGAACAAAATTATTATTAAAATATAACTGGCAAATATTTAATAAAATAAATAAAAATACAAAGAAACAAAATTAAATTGTGGTTTTACAAGTCAAAAGGCAGCCTGAAGAGTTTATCTGAGTTTGACATTGGGGTAAGGCAAATGCTATTTATTACTAGGACAATATCTAAATTATTTCATCTGTAGTAAAGTATGTGATTATATGTGTAATAGGAAAACCCATTATAAATCAGGATGATCTCCATTCTATAATGAAGTACAAGAATGGAACTCTTGTAAAGGCTTTCAAAAATTCACAACACTTTTTTTTCATATCTTATTTTTCCCAGATTCTGGAGTTGAAAACAATTTCCTTAATTAGTAAAATTCAAACTCACAAAAATCTGTTTTCATTTGAATTAATAATGCTTTATCTTTAAGGTGATATATTTAATAGATATCATTACAAATATGCTTCATATCTTTCACAGATCTTTTTTTATTTTGATATGTTTACAAATTCATATTATTGATCCTCCAGAAATATCCAACCATCAGGCCTCACCTTGTATAAAGGACTGGAAAAACAGAAAGAACTTTGGACTTGGAATAAAGATGCAATAAAGCATGATTTTCAAAGGCAGAAACAAATTATTGAGTGTTTGTAATTTTATGTATATAGTCTAATAGCGTTTTTGGTCTGCATTCTTTCAGAATATTGCTGGGTTTTGTTCTTTTTTTAAGTTTTAGTATGGATTTGATGTCAGAGAATCTGAGTTCAACTCTTACCTTACTAGATGGTTGGTTTTGGATATATTATTTAAATTTTCTAGGCTTCAGTTTGCTTTACATTAAAAGGAGGAGACTGAACCATATAACTTCTGAGGTTCTCTCAGTCTTTGATTTAGAACCATCTCAGAAGTCCCTTGTTATAAAATGGAGATGGTACTAAATTCTAAAAACTGAATTGTAAGATATGGAACTCTCAGGTGATGGAACAACTAGAATGAAGCTATCCCCTCACCATAGCAAATAAACAAGAAGACTAACCTCTTTCCTATTCATCAAAAAATATCAGTTAGGAAAGAAAGAAACATATACAAAATAATTCTCAGAGAAAAAGTAAATGAAGATCATTTTGTTATCCTGTTACTCTAGCTGTTCCTTATTCCCTGTCACACAGCATAGGGAAATACCCTATTAATTGTAGATGTTACAATCATAAGCAACATTTTTTATAGTTAACATCTTGGAAATAGTAAAAAGATACTCCATTACCTTGGTAAATTGAGATCAGCCCTGAATTTTGGGGAGTCCATAGAGCACAGGAAACATAAAAAAGAAATATGTAGAGGAATGGGGAAACAAAAAGCATGGTTCTGTTTATAGTAACTAAATACTAAATAATTATGAGAAAAAAAATAAGGGAAGTAGAGACCCATTTAGAAGATTTTCATAGATTTCCCTTTCAGCAGTGACCAGTAGCCCTCCTGTAGCCCTAGAGATCATTATATTACACCACCCACTGAGATCAGTCAAGGTTAAAAGAAAAGTCAATCAGAGAGAGGAAGGGGGAGTCCACAAATGGGTGGCTAATAAAGGTGGAAAATAGGTTCAAAGAAGAAATGAAAATATTTTTTCTTCATATGTCTCCATTAGTTACCTTCATCTCCAAAGAGAAGAATCCTCTAATCCCCCCCAAAATAAAAGTGGTAAAAATAATGAAAAAAGAGGCATCTCAGTGAAGAAATAATTTGCAACAAAGAAAATCGGAAGATAATTACCCAATTAAAGCATATTATTGCAAAATTTGCATGGTTACTTAAAAGAAGACTGAAAAACAACAAAAATCATCAAAATGATTTAGAAAGGCAATAAAAAAATTAATGAATGTATAAGTTATTTTTTGTTTTTGTTTTTTTGCTAGGCAATGGGGTTAAGTGACTTGCCCAAGGTCACACAACTAGTAATTATTAAATGTCTAAGGTCAAATTTGAACTCAGGTCCTCCTGACTCCAGGGCCAGTGCATTATCCACTGCAACATCTAGCTGCCCCTGAATGTATAAGATATTAATAGAAATTAGAAATCCTGAGGAAGAAATCAAGTCTAAGATAAAAGCAAAGCATAAAATTAGAAGTACAAAAGGAAAAATGTCATTCAAAAGAATAGTCTTTAAAAAAACGAGGCTAGGGGTGGCTAGGTGGCGCAGTGGATAAAGCACCGGCCCTGGAGTCAGGAGTACCTGGGTTCAAGTCTGGTCTCAGACACTTAATAATTACCTAGCTGTGTGGCCTTGGGCAAGCCACTTAACCCCATTTGCCTTGTAAAAACCTAAAAAAAAAAAAGGAGAATGACACAACTGGAAAATATAAATACTTTAAGAACTATGAAGAGAAAAACATAATATAAGAATAAGAGGAGATATAATTCAAAAATTTTCCATTCATTCCAATCCAGATTCTGATTTTGAAAGTCTGTTCACATAATACACAAAAAGATAGATGAAACAGGTTAGTTGGGATATCAACCTGGGAGAATCCAGGTTAGCTGCAGCTTTCTGGAAACACATAAGAAGCAATCCTGCTGGTTCCTTCTCCCATTAGTCAGTCCCTTCCAGAGTCTTTATTTTGAAGAAGTACTTAGGGTAACATCTTTTCACTCTTCTTCCAGCTTTGCTTTTAACTCTCTGACCTTTGCAACAATGGCCCTGAAGAAATACTTTTTCCTTTTTTTTAACTTTTCTGTCCTTTTTCATATATTATGTTTATGAATTAGTATGTCATTTTTACAATTAATTTATTTTACCAACTACATGCAAATATAGTTTTTCTGCATTAATTTGTTTGCAAGATTTTGAGTTCCATATTTTTCTCTCTCTTCCTCCCTTCCTTCCCCACTCCCCTTGACAGTAATCTGTTATAGGTAATACATGTACAACAATGTTAAGCATATTTCCATATTAGTCATGTTGACAAAGAAGAATCAGAACAAAAGGGAATTAAAAAATCATGAGATGGAAAAATAATAGCAAAAGAAAACAAAATTTTAAATTAGAAGATAGTATACTTTTGATCACAAGTCCTTAAGAACTGTCTTTGATTTTTGTCCTGTTGAGGAGAGCTAAGATCCTCATAACTGATCATCACACAAATTGCTGTTAATGTGTACTAAATTCTTCTGGTTCTGTTCATTTCACTCAGCATCTGTTCATATAAAGTCTTTCCAGGCTTTTCAGAAGTCCCCCTATTCATAATATCTTACAGAAAAATAGTACAGCATAACATTTTTAAAATTTTAATTTTACTTTTTCCCCAATCACAAGGAACAAACCACTAGAAACTGAAACATAGGCAATGCCCCAGACAGGTGGCAAGTCAGGGACCAAATCATGGCTCCCAGCATAAAAAAGCTAAGGATGCTACATCCTGTGCCCCAAGAGAGGAGCTTGACTACCAAAAGTGAGCAAAAGCAGAAAAAAGTACTAAATATAAAAAGCTACTATTCTAATAAGGACAATAAAAACACCCTCAAAAAGTGGAACAGCAGTGTCAAAATTCCAACATGTAGAGCCTCAAAAGGGTTTATAAATTGGTTTCAAATTCAAAAATACCTCTTAGAAGAGCTCAAAAAGGACATTCAAACCAAAGAAGAAAAACTGAACAAAGAAATTAGAGTCATGGAGGAGAATTATGAAAAATTGAATAGAGAAAATAATACTTTCAAAGTAAAATTGTTCAAAAGGCAAAAGAAATCAACACCTTCAAAATTAAAAATGACCAATTGGAAGAGAAATGCAAAAAACCAAAACTGACCAATTGTAAAAGGAATGTAGCTCATTAAAAGCTAAAATGGACTAAAATTAACTCATCTAAAAATAAAATTATCCAATAGAAAAGGAAACACAAAATCTAACTGAAGAAAGTAAAACCCCAAAAGTTAGAACTGAACAAATGGAAACTAATAATTCTTTTAGTCCATCAAGTACTCCATCACAGAAAGTGAAAAGTCTGAAAAAATTGAAGACAATGTAAAGTACCTCTTAGGAAAAATGACCAACATGGAAAGTAGATCCAGAAGAGATAATCTGTAAATCATTGGTCTACCTGAAAGTCATGATCAGAAAAAGAGCCTTTAAAATATCCCTCAGAAAATTGTCATGAAAAACTTCTCTAATATCCTAAACACAAAGATAAAATAGTTTGATCACAACCCCCCAAAATTCCCAAAAATAAATACACCAAAGGATATTATAACAAAAATTCAGAATTCTGAGCTACAGGAGAAAATACTGTAGACAATCATAGAGAAACAACCAAGAGGCCACAGTCAGGATTGCACAAGACTTATCATCTCCACATTAGAGGATTGTAGGGCTTAGAATATGATATATGGAGGGCAATGAACCTTAGATTACAGCTAAGAATCAATTACACTGCAAAACCCATCATATTCTTTTAAGGAAAGAAATGGATTTTCACTGAAATGAAGGACTTTTCAACCTTACCTGATAAAAAAGACCAGAACTAAACAGAAAATTTGATCTTTAAATACAAGACTTAAGAGATACACAAAAAAGATAGATGAAACAGGTTAGTCAATAAGACCAAATTATCCACATTCCTACACAGGAAGACAGAAATGGTAACTTTTGAGAAATGTATTTCTCCTAGAACTATTGAAAGAAGCATGGAGGCTGTGGGTAGAAGTTGGTTGTGATGTGAGCAAACTTTTGACTCTTTAGAGTTGTATTTCTATTAGTACAGTTAAAGGAAGGGTAGTTGGAGATAGGGTATGAATATAAATTGATTATAATTTGATGAAACTTATGGGTTATAATTATGATAATGCTGGAAAATTGTATTTCTAATGATCCCATTGAGGGGAGGGTACTTTGACATAGGCTACTGATAAGAAGTGATTATGATGAGATAATTTTATAAGTCAATCAATCAAAAAATCCATCAGGAGAGATAAAAGGAGTATACTTTAACAGTAGGTGTGATTAGCCTGACATAGACAATCCTTATCTCAGACAAAGCAAAAGCAATATATCTAATTAAAAGAGATAAAGAAAAAAGAAAAATAGTGTAAGGTTAAGAGTAACTAATAGATGTATTTGTGAAATTTTGTGAAATATTCCTTATAATGCCCACTAACTGGGTAATGGCTGAACAAATTATGATATATGAATGTTATGGAGTCTCTTTTTTCCTCTAAGAAATCATTAGCATCCTGACTTCAGAAAAGCCTGGAAAGATTTGCATGAAGTGATGCTGAATGAAGTGAGAAGAACCAGGAGAACCTTGTATATACTGAATAGTAACATTGTGAGATAAGCCTCTATGGTAGAAGCATCTTCTTTCAACTGTTCATTGATCAAGTAAAATCCTGAGAGAACTGTTAAGGAAAATGCCTTCCACGTTCAGAGAAGTAGCTTTGGATTCTGAATGCAGAACAAACCATACTATATTGACTTTTTAAAACTTCTTTTATGTTTTTTTTTCTTTCTCAGCACATTTTCCCCTTTGGTTCTATTTCTTCTTCCACCACATGAATTACATGGAAATATGATTAGAAAAGCAATTGTGCATGTACAACTTATATCAAATTGTTTACTGTCTTGGGGCAGAGGGATGGTAGTAGGAAAATATGGAATTCAAATATGTGCAAAAGAAGGAATGTTGAAAACTATCCTTACATGTAATTAGAAAATAAAAAAATAACTAAAAATATTGCCCCCCCCAAAAAAATCAAAGAAAATTTGATATTCTGAAATAAACAGATTGGTTTAAATTCCAAAATAATATATACTGAGTAACTGATAGAACATAATTACATGTTAGAAAAGGGAGAATAATTGATTCTTTTAAAAATATTCAGAGGTGAGCAGGGTCTTTAATGTGTAAATTGGCTAAGTCAAAGAAAATCAAACAGATTCAGATAGGAATGAAAGAATAAAATATGATATGTATATTTTATACAGCTAAAGATAGAAAATCTCTTGACTGAGTGATTTAACTAAATAACACACATCTACATACACACATATATATTATTTTCTCTTAAAAACTTGCCAATTATTATAGAGAATAAAAAAGCAAAGATGTCATTGTAACAACAATAAGATTGCAAAAAGAAAAGTAGACAGTAACAATAGCCCAGGAGGCTACGAAGGATTAAAGAACTGAATGGCAATTAATAGGTTTAGGAAACAGCAGGTAAAAGGAGAACTGGATTTGATAAAAGGCTATGATCATATAAAGTAATTTTATATTTCATGGTAATGGATCTATAATATTTTTGCACCCTTTCTCTGACTACATTAATTTCCTTCCCAATACTGACCCTCTGATAAAGTCATTCAATCCTATACTCTCCTTTATCCTGTAATTTCTCCCCCCCCCACTTTGCTCTGGAATCATTTACTCCATTACACTCTCATCCCTAGACAAATATTCAATCTTACATCATTCCCACTCACCAGCCATGAAAACATACTGAGTCCACTACACATTTATTATCTAATCTCAATTAGGCCCTCATACAATCAATGCAATCTTTTTACCTGTCCCTACTTTATTATCCATCTCCCTACAGTAGCTCTACCTAATTCATTCCCTTCCTACAACCTGTTGAAATTTATTCCTTATACTTTAGTAAGGATAATTAAGGCTATTCACTAAAAGATCCCCTTTTGTCCCTTCTAATCATCTCACATCTCTATACTTGTTGAAAACTCCATTGACACCATAACTCACTCTTTGTTTACTCCAGTTTATGATAAAAACATATAATTTTCTTCACCAAAACCAACCTACTCTATGTATTATTTTGTTCCCACCCATTTCCATCTACTCTAGAATACCCTTCCTGTCATTTTTCTCCATCACTTCATTTTCAGTCTCTTTCATCTATGAGTTCTTTCTCAGCTATAAAACCTAAATTAGTACTGTAAAACATATTCCTGACCACTCATGGGAAGATAAATATATATTAAACCACTGAATTTTGATATAATTGCTAAAGATGACTGAAAAGTGAAATGTCAGTGTTATAGCAGCTGTGAGAAGACAAGCATAAACAAATACAGTGCTGGTAGAACCAGGAAGTGGGTCAGTAATTTTGAATACTAATTTGGAATTATATAAGAAAAGTGACTAAATTGCTCTTATTCTTAAAATTGTTCATCTCACTACTAGACATATAGCTCAAGGAGGGAAAATTTATAAAGTAACTTCCAAAATGTTTCAAAATATACATAGCAGTAACAATCTCTGAGTAATCAAAAAAATTTAAAAAAAAATTAGTACCTGAAATGGGTAATAGCTAGAAAACCATGTGATATGGATGTCTGATTATTTCACTCTCCATATGTTCGTGAAAATCTTCTCATGTTTCTCTGACTTTTTTATGTTATTTCTTATTGTGTGATAGCAAACATTTATATCATGCCATAAGGCACAAAGGCTTTGCAGTCTACATTAGAGGAAGGGATGCTCCCTGTTCCAGGAAAAACATGGGAATTTTAGAATATAAAAGTATGCTATCAATATGCATTGGTTATTCTTGGATAATTTGCTGTTAGAAAGTGGAATTGTATTACTATTGTTTATAGGCCCTGTGCTTTACTAATTAGCATTTCATACTTTACTCTTTTGATGCTACTTAATAAGTGTTCTTCCTCCACTAACGAGTCTGTTGTCTCATTGTGGTATAGAAAGAACCTAAGATTTTTGAAGTATATGCCAGTGAGACAACATCGATGATTCATTTCAACCACTTCAAAGGCTTTGACGAAAGCCTTGAGGAAAAGGTGATGGTTCCTATATCAAGGGTTAAACTTGGAGAGCTATGCCACCTGAGACTTCTCTATCAGTTGGGGAACTCTTTGTTAACCCTTAAGATAATAATAATAGTAAGGAAACTTACTAAAATACATTAAGGGAAATTTGGCTTCAAAGTGAGTTTGCTTCCAGGACTTCTCTCCTTTTGGTAGACATTATTGAATTATTGAATATAATATTATTGAATATAATAAATTCAAAGTTACTTTCAAAACTGTATCAGTTGTCTGAACTTCTTTCTGAAATTTCCTGCTCTTTGCAAGCTTCAGTGATCCTGCTGTTGTTTCTTACCTTCTTGTATTTTAGGGGAGGGCATTACCATTGCTACTCCCTTCTCCAGTGTATGTGAGGCTGATATATCTTGTGACAAATAAGAAAAGTATAGCAAAGCAGAATTATACAGTGACCAAGTATAAAAATGTGTGTGTTGTTTTGTTCCTTTTAGTCCATCACCTTTCAGTTAAATGAGGAAGTAAATGTTTCATCATAGGTTCTCTGGAGATATGCCTTATATCATTTTAAATTGCATTTATACTGACCAATGTTCAGGGACTTAAAATTTTCAACAAAACTCCTCCTATTTCTATTCCAATTCACCTTCCTTTAGTTTTCTTGGATATATTGTCAGACTTCTCTGCTTATCATTCTGAAGAATGTTCTAATCTTTTAATAGCCAATTTTAGTGCTATCTCTACGCTTCCTAATTCCCATTTTTGAGCCTTTAAATTTAGGATCAGATTTATTCAAAGGAGAACAGGTACATAAGAATTGTTTAATACCTTTTCATGACTTCTATTATCTCTAAGAAAACCTTTTTTATATTGCTAATTGCATTTAAATATTGAAAGTATCAGTAAAACTTTTGAGGCTATTCTCTTGAATTAGAATTAGAATTTTTTTTTCTTGTCCAGATTCTTACAAACTTTTTAGCCTTTGAAAATCCATCAGAATCATCCCATAAGAACTACATTTTAGAGGTTATAGCATCCCTAAAGAAACATGCTCCCAGCAAAGGATGAACCAGGCTTGCCAATCAAGAAGAGCATTTTATCTTCTGTGTAGTTTTATGTGTTGCCAAGTACCTATGGACCAATGTATCCAAAACACAGACAATCTAACTGTTGATACGTTTTCTCATTTGGTTGACTTGGGAATTTTGTATTTTATTTTAAAATAAATGAAATATGATATAATTAATAAAGATAAATTGTTAATAATATTCACTATTATTTTAAATATGAATTTGTGGAAATTTGGAGATTATCTATACTTACACCATTTTTTTTAACTTTTTACTTAAAAGAAATAAAAGGATGTTAATTTGAACAAAGCGTTTTAATATGGTAGTGGGTAACCACCAGCAGGCATTGTTTCAGTATGGGCAGTTGTTCCATATAAGGAACATCCTCATTTTCATTATAGACCTAACAACAAAGAAGATTGCAGTAACTATTATAATTAAGTCAAGTGGTGAGAGTCCTCTTGTTCAGCTCAGAGGTCAGCAGTAGGTAGCAATAAAGGCAGAGACACAATTTAGACATAAATAGGAGCAATGAAGGGTGAGAGGATAAAATCTTATATCTTATTAGAGACAATAACTGAAAATAAGACGTTAGTGAAAAGGATTAAAAAAATCCTGTATAGTTGTGAATGCATACAAATACCGCAACATCATCCACTATTGACTGGCAGTATGAGAATATTATTTCAATTCTTTCTCTTCCGACCATCAGAGCAACTGAAGGGTTTCCTCACTTATGATCTTTGAAATCTATTTGGGAGGCACTAGTAAACTGAGCCTTTCATTCTTCCTTACCCCAGTTTTTCAGTCTTCACCCTTCTTGATCGTGGGAAGTGCCTTTGGCTCTCTTGATCACTCTCTTGATATTCTGCTCTCTCCAAGTTTTCATGAAAACGTTCTGTCTTCATTCTCTTTCTGGCTATCTGTTCAATACTTGATATCCTTTGCTGGATCTTCATCCAGATGATACTCAATAACTGGAGGTGTCCCCTGGGGTGCTCCAGAGTTGTTTTATCCTGCTAAAATATACAAGTGTTAAATTTTCAGTGTAAGCAATAACACTTCAAAGTGTTATTAACTTAAGAGAGTTACAGAAAAAAGTAATACAAATTTAATTTAAAACTGTGTCATGAGGGGTGGCACAGTGGATAGAGCACTGGCCCTGGAGTCAGGAGTACCTGAATTCAAATCTGGCCTCAGACACTTAATAATTACCTAGCTGTGTGGCCTTGGGCAAGCCACTTAACCCCATTTACCTTGCAAAAAATCTAAAAAAAAAGTGTGTCATGAATTTTTTTCAGAGTTCTGGTTATTAAATATTTATCAGCACACTGCTAAATGGTTCCTCTTCTCTTCTCCTTCTAGGTTATTTCCCTTTACAATTTTGTTCATTCCCATGGTACCTATTATCAAGTCTATGCTGATGTTTCTAAGATCTACCTTTCTTCTGATCTCCAGTTTCATGTTTTCATCTACTTATTGAACCTAGAATACTGGATGTCATAAAGGCATTCTTATCTCAGTTATCCAAAACTGAATTTATTATTCCCCCCCCCCCCCAAAATGTTACTTTCTTCTTAACTTTTATTTTTCTGGTGCAGGTACTCCCATCCTCCCAGTCATCTAAGATTATACTTTGGGTATCATTTTCAACTCTGTCTCTCATATTTCATATTCAACCAATTTACTACTCTTATTTCAACTTTGCTAAGTCTCACTTATAATGCCCCATTCTATCCTCTAATCTATCCTTTCACTATGATTCAGGCCCTAATCATTTCAGACCTATAGTATTCAATAGCTCATTGGCTAGACTCCCTACTTCAAATATCCACTCTAGATCATTCTGGTTCAATCAGCCATCACATTGATCTTCCTAAAACTCTGAACTCATTATGGAATATCCACACCTTCATTCCATGAACTCCAGTGGCACCATATTACTTCCAGGAACAAATATATTGTCTGTTTGACTTTTAAAGTCATTTACAAACTTGATAGTTCTTATTGTTCCAATCTTTTAAAAAATATTTAAAAATTTTTTCATCCATATGCATAATGCATATTTTTAAGTTAAAAAATTTCCTTCCACCCTCCCTTACCACCACCCCCCCCAGAGGAAACCAGGTTAGTGTTGTGCATACATATTTTTGAATAACATATTTTCTGATTAGTCATTTTCAGTATGAAGCATTAGGATTAAGGGAAAGAGATACTTAAGAGATAATTTTGATAAGGTGTTCATCAGATTCTGAAGGGTTTTTTTTGGTTTTATTTTGTTTTTCTTCCTCTGGATAGGGATAACATTGTCCATAGCCAGTCTAAATGGTTGTCCTACCTCTCTGAACTGCTGAGAAGAGCTGCTTCCATCAAGGTTGATCATCTCACAATGTTGTTGTTGATGTGTACATTCTTCTCTTGGTTCTGTTCCCTTCGCTCAGCCTCAGATCCTGTAAGTCATTCTAAGCATCTCTAGATATGACCATTTTTGGTTTCTTATAGAAGAGTATTCCATAGTATTCATGTACAAATCTTCTTATATATTGCTCCTCTCCATTTACTATTTATCCAGTGACATTGACCTCCTTGCAAAAGACCTTTTATCTCCCTACTTTGTTCATTTGCATTAGTTTTTCCCTATTCCTCATATTAGCTCCCTCCTCATCTCTGTTTTCTTTTGTCTTCCTGACTTCCTCCAAATGTAAGTTTTGTTCAGGAAACCTCTTAGATCTTTCTTAATGCTACTGCCTTCTGTCAATTGCAGTTTGAGTTCAGGGATTTAGTTTTTTCAACTTTGTATCTCCAGCACTTCAGACAATACTTAGCACAAGGAAGGAGCATGTTCTTGTCCAGTCAAGAAGAGAGTTCTTAGTTACTTTTTGCCTTCTTTTTTCTTTTCCCTTTCTAGGCAGAACCCAGAGATTGGAGATGTGGGAGTGGATGTTTACTGACTTAAAAAAGTGAAAGTATCTGGTCAGTGGCAAAATATGTTAGAAAAGTACAAAAGAATTAAAGTCAACCAAGCACCTGGTTGTTGGATGAGGTTTGGATAGTATTATTCTTTCTCTCTTTATTTTCTGCCTCCTAGTTAGAGAATTAGCTCAATGCCATAATCTAGTCCTCAAATCTGAGAAGTGATGTTTGTTTTGTATTGTTTTGTTATTACACCCACAGCCTTGGGTTTCTCTTTAAGTAGTCCCAATTTTAAAAGTTCTGTTTCTCTATACAGAGAACAGAAGTTGTTTATACCTTTCAGAAAGATTAGAGCAATTGGAGGATCACTAAGGGATTAAAGCCACAATATGAGGAAGTAAAAATTTATGGCTCAATATTCACTATTACATTAAGAGACTAGGAAAGTACAGATCTTGTCCAGTATAACCAAAGTGTTTTTGCCTTCCAGGTAAGTCTAAAATCATAAAAGGGGCAGTATGATGTTTGGGGTGGGGGAAATCTGTGTAGAAAGAGAGATTCCTTGGAATTTCAGGGATAAAATCACAAGTTTAGTTCACTTTTGAAAATATTCCAAAATATACTTTGGTGACACTGAGTCTGGAGAATTCTAGAATGCTATAAAAACTAAATATAGTTTATTGAGACTGCCTTTATGAGATTGCTGCATTTCATAATGAGTACCTACAAGTCTTTTGCATTATCTTTTTTGTCTCTGTATAATATTTTTGCATAAGTTACCTCAAGTGTTTATTATGGTAACTGTGGACCTTATTGTTTACATTTGTGGAGCTCTAAACCTGAACTATATTTCTGTTTTATTCAGTGATATTTCCTAGAATAAACTTTGTGTGGTAACAGTGCACTGAGGAAATATTGGTCATTTAGAGCAATAGTACCTAAATTTTTTTGGATTTGGGATCTTTTACATTCTATTAAAGACACCCCCAAAGTGCATATATGTATATATATATATATATATATATATATATATATATATATATATATACACACATATATATAAATATTACACAAATCATGTTAGTGTTACTATGAAAATAATTTTGATCTTTCAGACCCTCTGAAAAGTTTGTGTGGACCTCAAGGAGTTACTGGTCCATGCTTTGAGAACTTTTATTTTAGGGATTAAAGAGAGAGTTGAATCCTGTCCCTGTAAATCCAGAGGTGCTAAGTCATGGGTGATAATTATAAGCAGCATTTTTTATAGAATTATAGTTACTCATAGCCTACTGTTATTGTCCAAATGCAATTCTTAACTTTATAGATAAGGCAAACAATGAAGTTGTTCCTGTAGTTTCATATTTCCACTTTAAATATCAAATCCAACTGATTTTTTGAAATACTTCAATAATCCAATTATACCATTTTACCAACATAAATCGGCATCACCTGTATTGGATTGCTCACTAGAAACTCAGTTCCAGCTGTGCTGAATGAGCTTGTCCCAGCTATTTCATAGTCTCCCTCTCATGGTCTTCCCAAGCTAATAATTAGAGATGGTCTGGCAATGGGACCAGAGTTAAGCTGGCAAGAAGGAGAGGGATTCTCTCCAGGAGCTTCTGTAGCCCTAAGATAGTGTTTTAAAATGAAGTGATTAAAGTGGACTTATTTTTCCAAATGCTTCATTTTAGGGTAGCTGGTAAAAGGAAACAATAAAACTAAATTAAACCAAGATATGAGACAACAAGAAAGATAATTCAATTTCTTCATTTTTCAGTCCATTTCTCTATGAATCACATTTTGCAAAGTAACTATTCCAGAGAGACAGGTGAAAGAATTTGGTGACCAGAAACTTGTACTTTAGAATAAATCATTTCCTATGTTTTCAGTCTCAGATTCAAACCTGATCTTGTTTTAGAAATAACTAATCGGCAACCAGATCTCCTGTACTCCTAGGTGAATCTGGCACAATCAGAAGACCTGATTAGTTCAGAAAAGCATTGAATAGACATCCCACCTTCTGTCAGTTTATTCAAACTAGAGTCCAAACTCTGGAACTTTTGAGATTGGCCCATTGCTAATTACAAATATAGTTGTTGCTGATTAGCTAGCAGATTCAAAATTGAACCCATTTGTCAGATCTACAGTATTGTAAATGTTCCAGTTCTTTCATGTGAAGTTCTTTGAGTCTAGGGACATAAGATCCAGCTGAGAGAAACAAAAGCTCTACTGCAGATTTCAAAGTAGTTTTTACTCTCATTTCTTTCTCCCTCGTTACTTTCTACTCATTTATTTTTCCCCTTAGTGGCAAGTGGTACTTCATACTGCATAGAAAATTTGGATCTCAACCTCACCCAATCACTTTCACATAATTAGCTTGAGGTCAGGATACCCAGCCCAAATTATTATGGGCAATTTTCTGACTCATTAGTTGGCAGAGATGGGCCTTCTTTTTGGCACCAAGAATATGACATATTGATGCATATGACTGCATATCCATCCACAGATCCCAAATTGGTAAATGGATAAATGTGGATAAGTTTTATAATTTTTAACTGAGACTGAAGTAAGCAACTGTTTCCTTATCCTAATTGTCCCCTGCCTGCTATGGGATGAAGAAATTATTTCAGAGTTCATGAATGTCAGAGAGTCCAAAGACTTCAACTTTAATGAGTTAACTGGATAATGAACTCCAAGAAAAGCTTTCTCAAGTATTGCTACTACAGTATTGGCACACTAAATACATATATCCAAAGTCCTTTATAAAAGGTCCATAAACTTTGATTCAATGGTATTTGTACTCTTACATTATTCCCACAAGCCATAAATCTCTGCTTGGTGATTACAATATGTGCCCATCAATCCAATGTCAGTTTTTCCACATGTAGTTATTTATTGACTGGATCAAGGGAACTATCCTTCAAACAAAATGGGATATTCTATTCACAATTAGGCCATTAATATCTCAGCAAAGTTACTTTTCTTCAAAGAATAAGAAAATAAATCTTTAAAGAGATTTACATCCATATAGACCCGATAATGAGCAACCACGGTGTCATTTTTCAAAACTTACGTGACTTTGTCACTTAATAAAATTTACATAATATTTTAAGGTCCATATTTGGTAATTATCATAGAAATCACTTATGGTAGCAAATGCTTTTCTGGCTATTGACAGCTTCTGGGTTTTTCTCTCAGTTTTAATAAAAATGTTAACACATTTTTGAAAGAACTGTAGTAGGTACTGTAATAAATTAACTATGACTTCAAGAATATTTACAGAAACCCCAGATTTTATTAATAAAACCACAAGCTTATCCAAAATCTTGATGATGTATTCTTTGGGAGTATATCTTCACAAATTAGCCAAACTTGCAAGAATACCAAAAATGACAATTTTCATAAATCATAGGTTTTGTGATCTTTCCCTCTTATTCAAATCATTCAGAAGTAATTTTTAAATGAGTATACAAAAATACAAGCTTTTCTGAAAACTGAAGGATCTTTGGGACTCTCAAATAGCAGTTATGGCCTATTCTAGCCAACTTCATTAATTAATTCTATATTGACATGGCTTTGAGGTAAAACAGTTTTGCAAGAGAAGGGCTAGCTTATTCTATAGCAATAATTTTTTAATTGAATTGTATCAAAGTATGACAAGGTCCTTTAGCTCCAAAAAACTTTGGGATATATCTAGTCCAATTTTCTCATTTTACAAATGAGGAAATTGAGGTCTTGTTGAAGGGACAAGGTCATATGGATTCTAAGTTGTAGAACCAGGAAATTCACATGCAATATTCTCTCTATTGTAATCCATTGTCTCTGTAAATTTCCGAATAGCCAAAATTCAGTTTAAGAGCTTCAAACTGGTGTTTGTGGAACCTGGAAGAAACAACCAGGTTGGGCTGAGCTAAGTGAGGCTGTTTGGATACCAAATAGAGTTAGCTTTTGGAGGAGACCTGATAGACCAAACAATCTCAAAATGCAGGCACAGAAACACACAAACATACAAATACAAAAATGTTTGCAATCACAGAGATTAGTCAATCGAATGATGACTAAACAGAACTTTTTTTTCTATATAATAGCTAGCAATTATATAAAACTTAAGGATTTCAAAGCAGTTTACAAATACCATCTCAAATATCATGTCCTTTTTGTTGTTGTTGTTCAGTCATTTAGTTGTGTCTGACTCTTCTTGACCCTATGGGACAGAGCACACCAGGACCACCTTTTATCCTGCACTATCTTTCAAAGTCTCTTCATGTTCTTGTTCTTTGTTTTCATGACCCTATTTCTCCAACTCCTCCTCTGCTGTCTCCTTTTCCTTTTGCCTACAAACCTTCCCAACATCAGAGTTTGGGGTTTTTTTTTCTGGGCTTATTTTTTCTCCCAATGAATTTCATTGTCTCATTTTGTGGTCAAAGTATTTAACCTTCAGCTTCAGTATTTGAAATATTTCAGAAAATAATCTGAATTAATTTCTTTAAGTATTGACTGATTAAGGGACTCTTAAAAATCTTCTCCAGCAGTTTAAAACATATTGATTGTGTAGAACTCAACTTTTCTTATAGTCCAACACTCACAACTATACATTGCTACTGGAAAAACCATACCTTTGACTACATGGACTTTTGTCAATTAAGACACTGTTTATGTATTTTAGTATGCCAGTCAGATTTACCTTAATTTTTCTTCCAAGGATCAGGCATTTTTTTCTTATATCATGATTTCAATTGCCATCAGCAGTGATTGTTGAGCCTAAGAATATAAAATCAGTTACTGCTTCCATTTCTTTTCCTTCTATTTGCCAGGAAGTAACAGGACCAGTTGCCAAAATCTTGGGTTTTTGTTTTTATTTTTGTTTTCCTTTGAAGTTTAGAGCCAAGACAGCTTTCACCCTAATCAAGAGGCTTCCTTTCACTTTCTGCCATCAGAGTGGTATTATCTGCATATCTAAGACTGGTGATATTTCTCCTGGAAACCTTAATTCCAACTTTTGCTTCATCCGACCTGACATTTTCCTTGATGTACTTTGCATATAAGTTAAATAATGTGACAATATATATACAGATTTGCCATGCTACTTTTACAATTTTAAATCAATCAGTTGTTCCATATTTGGTTCCCACTTTTGCTTTTTGGTCCACATAGAGGTTCCTCAGGAGATAAGATGATCTGGGACTCCTGTCTCTTTGATGACTTGCCACATTTTGTTGTGCTGACACAGGCAAAGACCTTAGTGTAGACAGTGAAACAGAAGTAAATCCTTTTTTGGAACTCCTTCCTTTCTCCATAATCTGGTGAACAATGGCAATTTGGTCTCAACTTCCTCAACCTCTTAGAAAACCACCCTGTTATTTGCTGAGGTCTGGCTTGCAACTTTTTAAGCTTAACTCTACTGACATTGAAAATGAATACATTGGCTTGGTAATTTGAACATTCCTTAGCATAACTCTCCTTTAGGATTGGGGCATAAACTTCTTTTCCAACACGGGGCCATTGTTGTGTTTTTCAAATTTGCTGATATCTTGAGGGCAGCACTTTAAGGGTATCATTTTTGTGGGGTTTTAAATAGCTGAGCTGAGCTGTAATTCTATCACCTCCACTAGCCTTGTGGTTAGCAATGCCCATTTGACTTTATTCTCTAGGATATCTTGTTCAATATCAATAAGTACACCATGGTGTTATCAGTGATATTAAGATCTTTCTTGTATAGTTATACTGCACAGTATTCTGCCTCTTCTTAATCTCTTCTGACTCTCTTCAATTTCTATTATTTTTGCCTTTTATCTTGCTCATTTGCTTATAAAACATTCCTTTAATGTCTTTAATTCTCTTGAAGAGATTTCTTGTCTTTCACATTCTATTATTTTCTTCTGTTTCTTTGCATTCCTCATTTAAGAAAGCCTTCTTATCTCTTATTGCTATTCTCTGAAATTCTGCATTCAATTGAGTATATCTTTCCCCATTTCCTGTACCTTTCACTTTCCTGCTGTGCTAGGGTATTTGTA
This sequence comes from Macrotis lagotis, assembly GCF_037893015.1. Classification (NCBI taxonomy): domain Eukaryota; kingdom Metazoa; phylum Chordata; class Mammalia; order Peramelemorphia; family Peramelidae; genus Macrotis; species Macrotis lagotis. The sequence continues at coordinate 636,901,211 of NC_133658.1, forward strand.
AAGCCTTATCAGACAACTACTTTATTTTTAAATATTTTTCTTTGGAATATTGTTTTTGTTGTTGTTGCTGTTGCTACCTCCTATACAATATTATGAACATCTCTCCACAACTCTTCAGGAACTTAATTCACTAGATCTAATTCTTTAAATCTATTCATCACCTCCACTTCATATTCCTATTTATATTCTCCTAGTTACATCCTGATATTACTTCCATTTTACAGATGGCCAAATTATGATAGAAAAAGTTAAGTGTCTTCTCTAGTGTCACAGCTTGTAAGTATCTGTGGACAGATTTGAACTCAGATCTTTCTGAATCCAAAACCAAAACTCTATCCACTGCATTACCCAGCTTTCTCTAAAACATTACTAATACATAGTCACCCAGATGCTTTTTGAAGTCTTCCAGTGAATAATAACCCATTATCCCTTAGGCAGTTCATTATACTTTGGAAAAGCTCTAATTGTTCAAAAGATTTTTGTTACATCAATTTAAAATCAGTCACTTAATTGATTACCATATTTCTTTCTAAGTCTTCACTAGACTAAACCCTCTCATTTCCTTCAAAGCTTCCTTATAGGGTAATAGTCACTAGTCAACTCAATACTTCAGTCAAGTGAACTCCAGAAAAAGAAATATATACCAAGTTTGTTATATTTAGAGGATTTAGCAATTATTTAAATCAAATCAACTTAGCAAAAGTAGAGAGATGTTTACTCTTTCCCTTAAATTCTCCTGCAGTATTTTATCTAGTTCTTTCTTGGCTCTCATCTATACAACATCTATCTCACTCTAAGTTCCTTCATTGTACAGTAGATAGAATTTGTATTTGTCCCTAACACCAATGCTTATACTCTCTCCTTTTTTTTTAACAGACCCATGATTTGATCAGTGTAGGAAATTCCAAATGAGAAAATTCCTAACCTAATGAAGATTGGCACATTTTTTAAAGCTTATGTTCTTACCAAGTTGCTTGGGACACAGATTTAATGACATATATGAAGGGTCACACAGGCAAAGGCCCAGGACTTCCAGATTCTAAGTTCATCTCTCTCTTTACCTTGCCATCTTGCTTCTCTCTATGTACCAAGAAAAGTAGGAGCTCAATAAATGTTTTCTAAATTGCTAAATTTGTTAAATTCCTAAGGGAGATCTCTCAACTATTTGTCTTCAAAAGTTAGAGTTTAGAGTTTTGAAATCACATAACCAAAGAATGTTGGAACTTGAACTCAGATTTTCCTGACTCCAAGGCCAACTTTCTACCTATTATACATTGACTTTGCTATCTCTTAATACAGTCTTATATAACAAAAATAATTAGAGCATATTTATCAAGTTTTGGGTCTATTTGTGTCTTACTGAAATTATTTTTTCATTTTTTACCTTTATTCATTTGCTGTGTGACTTGAAAGAACTCCCTCTTCCCTAAGAAACATTGGGTAATATTAGGATAGGGAAGGTGTCAGGTAAACCTGATGCAGGGGAAAATGAAGATAGTTTGAAAGTAACAGAAAGAATTTGGGTGGATTTGTAAATTGACTCTTGAGATGTAAATTGACTTGAAGTAGAGAATTATGATTGTAACAGAAATAATTGTAATCTTGGGTGGGAACCCCCCCATTCTTAAAGTATCATTGTTTAATATAAAATTTGTATCCTGATCTCCTTGGCCTTTACACTCTACCTAATTCTGAGTAAGACCTAAAAACCTGAACTGGACTCCAGTTCTGGGCTGGCAGTCTTCTCTGACAGTGACTGAATCAAGGCTGCTTGGCTGTTCTCTCTCTCTCTCTCTCTCTCTCTCTCTCTCTCTCTCTCTCTCTCTCTCTCTCTCCCCCTTCCTATGTTGTGTAAGCTTTTTAACATATATTTTTTTTATTTTTACTCATGCTTTCCCAGTCTGAATAATGATTCCACATAGGCAGAATCAAACCTAAGTAGCTAGCAGGGTAGCTACAAACCCAAGTTCAAATCTAGCCACAAACACTTACTAGCTGTATGATCCTGGACAAGCCACTTAACCTCTGTTTGCTTCAGTATGATCAACTGTAAAATTGGTATAATGATAACCCCTCCCTCCTAGGGTAGTTTTGAGAATCAAAAATAATTGCAATAGCTCAGTGTGTAGAACATAATAAGCACTTGATAAATGTTCATTGGTTTCCCTCTGTACTACCTATGAGACCTATAATCTTGGACTTTCTTCATGCCTCAAATCAGGTCTTTTCAAGATCTTTTAAAATCTTTGCCTAATCTAATTATGTTGGCTAGTTCACTTTGTGTTTTCAATAAGGGTTAGATTAAAAGAAACAAAAATTGTTGCCTTTTTAAAGTTTACACTCTCTTAGGGGAAAGAAGTTACACAGAAATGAAGTAGAAAATGATTTCAGAAGAGAGAGAGAGAGAGAGAGAACACACATATCTGAAGGAATCTAATAAGCCTTCAGGAAGGAATCACTACTTGATATGAGTATTGAGGAGAGAAAATGAATCTCCAAAACAGAGAAAAGGAGAGTATAGTCAAGTAAGTGAGAAGAGGATGTTGTAAGAGCAAGTTTTTTCATAGAACAGAGTATAACAGACTATGCATATTCTTTTTCAGTGTGCTTTAATAAAATTTGACATGCAAGACTGAATCAAGAGGTAGTAAAGTTAATGTATAGTGGATAGAAGTTGGTCTTGGAACCAGAAAAACCTGAGTTCAAGTTCTAACATTCTTTGGTCATGTGACTTCAAAATTCTAAGGCAACTAAAACTAAATTACAAAGAAAGTTCTGATCTATCTAGTTAAGAAAGTTCCTTATTGGAAGCACCAGACACTTCTGAAATCACAGGTTTAGGTTCAAATCTGAGATAATTTTACAAAGTCCACATGCAGTCCTACTTAGAGCAAACATCAAAATTAATACCAATTTAAAGGAAATAATAAAAAGATCAAAGGACATCAGAAGCATAATTTGATCTTTATATGTGTGTGTGTGTGTATGTGTGTGTGGTGGGGGGGTGTGGAGGCAGGAGGACATAACTGGAGGAAAAGAAGTTTTAGAAGCTTTCAGAAAAGGGAATCCTAACTCTAGTTTCTTTAGAAATCCACTATACTCTGGGTTTGGGTAGAACTAATGATAACTAGTCTCCAATTAGTACATTGGTTTGTTTGTTTGTTTTTTTAAAACAATGATGATCCACAGCTGGAAAAGGTAAAAGAATTTTCCTAGAGAAGAAATTGGAAAAATACTGGATGCTCATGTAGAAGATTAGATAGGAAGGGCAATTAATTACAGCCGGATTTGTGAGTTCAGGAATCAAATTTGTTTAGTTTTTCAAGGGCCTGTCCAAGTAAGGCAACCAATAAAATAGTGACATTGAACTCACAGAATTTAGGCAAAGTAAGGGCTTTTAGGCTAAAGTTAGCCTCACTTTTTACCCCTACCCCACCCCATTTTAGACCCTTTTATGTTTGTTCTAGAAACCACCAGGGAGAGTGATTAACTTGCTGCTTCTTTTTTTTTTTTTTTGTGAAAGAGAATAAAGGTGATAAGGGTAGGGGCCTTATCTGTGAACTTAATATTTCCCAGTTTTAATTAACAAACCAAACAGAAGGGATAAAGTCAAGATGGGATACTCTTCTGACTCAGTCTCTTCCTACCCACATTTATAGAAAAGTAACCTCTTCCTTCTACTTTTTCTATGTAAACTCCAAAAATCCCAGTAATTTAGTATGTCTTGTAGCCAAAGCAGGATTACAAAAATGAAAAAAAAAAGTACATCACTCTATTGGTTTTTGTTGGGGGGTTTGTCAGTGAATTTTTTTTAAAGGAAGGCATGTTTTTTAATATGAAGGAACTAGAGTCAGGAGAATAAGGATGTTAGAGCTGAATCAGTAAGAAGGGGCTGGGAAGAGTGTTCTACTGCTTATGCAAACAATGATTTAGTGGGGTCAGTAGGCATTTTCCCATTAGCTAACAAATAATCCACTTAGGTTATCTATGCAGAAAAGCCAAATGGGAATCTTCAGGGGGTAAAATTGGGTTGTAGGCCAAGTATATTGATGGAAATTTATTTCCTTGTCTTAGTTTCCTGATAGAAGTAACTTAACTGAGAATGTCTATTGTTCTGAACTTATAAATATTAAGATAATTCTTTATTAAGACAAAGTCAAAGTTAATTGTGGACCAAAGTAAGTGACCATTCATGTAATACCACAGAGTAATGCTATTCTAAGGGATATTTTTTCACCTCTAAGTATACCTTCCACTGATAATACTTCCCAAAATGTATTAATAATAAACATAAAATTGATGTTTGCAGACATCAAAATAAAAGTTATAATCATAAATATGTTAGCAGTTATTTAAGTAATTGTGATTTTGTTGTATTGCTACTATTATAATTGAAATATACTTCTTTTTTAAAGGTTATTATGTATAGATGTGTGTATGTGCATATATACATATATGTAAAGATATATATATATATATATATATATATATATATATATATATATATATATATATCAATTTGTGTGTTTATTTTCTAGAAGATCTCTCTTGTGTCCAAATGTCTTGTCCTGTGTCTGGGTTAAAAAATAACTAAGAAAACATATAAATTCAAAAAAGTATTTCTTAATCAAAAATATCGATGGGGTTCTGGGATAAGTTCTCGGTTTCTAACCTTCATATTTATATGAAGTCCTAGTTACTAAGCTTTATCTGTCAGACCTCTATCCAGCTATGAATATTCTGAAGAACAGAATATCTTTGTAGATACTCGTAACTAGTTCTACTTTTAAATGCTTGGTAATCCCTATGGAGTCCACTAGGAAAATCCAGTGTGCTGTATAAATCTCATTGGTTACTTTGCACTTGATATTTTCCTTTGTTCCTGGGCAGGGTTTTCAGTAGGGTGATTTTGATATTGGAAGTTTATCCTCTGCCCTACCAATGGTATTTCTACGGAGATCTAATTCTGTTTGGTCTGGAATAGGAACACTTTTAGTTATATGTGAATCTATTTGGTTCTCTCCTTACAGAGTTTATGTAATTTGTGTGACCTTTGGGAGGGCAAGCTATCTTATAGATCCATTTATCTGTTTATTATTATGCAAGGTTAAGTGGATCTAGGAGTGATCTCTGAGGAAGTCAGTTTGAGAGAGCATGATCTATCTCAATAATACTAACAGAAACTTGCATGAAAGATAAACTTCTAGGTTCCATACGTAATCAAATATCAGAGAGAGACATCTTATTCAAACTCATAATGAGTCAAATTTCTATGGACTGCAATACAATAGAAAGAGAACTGGATTTGGAATAGGAACACCAGAGTACAAATTTCAGTTCTTTGTGTGACTTTGGACTAGTCATATTACCTTCTGTTTCTAAAGGTTCTCATCTATAAGGGATCTCTACTAGATAACCCCAAAACTTCCTTCTAGATCTAAATCTATAGTCCTGTAACTTGACTTCATATTATCTTTGTGCTTTTTTTTTTTTTGGATCTCCTTGACTAAGCTGCTGACTTCTTTTTCATTTTTTCCTGCATCTCTCTCATTTCTTTTCCCAATTTTTCTTCTATCCCCCTTACTTGATTTTCAAAATCTTTTTTGAGCTCTGTCATAGCCTGAGCTCAATTTCCATTTTTCTTGTAGTCTTTACATGCAGGAGCTTATACTTCCTCATCTTCAGATTGAGTATTTTGATCCTTCTTGGGATCATAGACAATATATTTCTTAATGGTATTCCTTTTTTTTTTCTCTGTTTACTCATTTCCCCAGCCTGTACCTAGGAGTGCTTCCTGAGCTTTTGAGTATTATTACCCCCCCCCCCCCCACACACACACAAGGATCTCAGTGTGAGAAGCTCTGACTTACCTCCTGGTCTGTGAATGACCACAAGCAAACCCCTCTGCCAAGGGTCTAAGGTGGTGGGCCTAGACTGCAATCAGGATCTGAATGTGATCAGAATCCCAGAGTTCTGTTCCAGGTACAGAGGACAGACCTTTGAGGTCTCTCTCCACTCTCCTACCTTTGTTGGGCTGAGCACTCAAGTTTCCATTGCCTGGGGGCTCCTGCTTACTGGCTCCATGCCTGCTTCTGTTTCCTAGATTTGGGCTGCTATGTGGACCCCACTGCTGAGCTGAAGGTGCTGACTGTGACAACTGTCCTGAGGGCCAGGACTTTGTGGGCTTTCTATGACAGAGGTCTCCTCCACTGACTCTCCAAGTTGTGCCTGGTGCTCCAGGGTGTAGGTCAGGAAACTGCCCCCTGCCATGAGCCTCAGCTCCCAGGTGCCCTGGGGCTGCTTCTGGAAGGCTGAGGTTTCTTCACTCTGGCAGGCTGCCCTTCTAATCCCGTGGAGAGGAGAACTTTCCACTATTTTCCAGGTTACCTTGGTTTGAAGAATTGCCTCACTGGATCATTTTGTGGGTTCTATCTCTTGAAAATTTACTTATTTTCATAATTTAAAATTTTTTGAAATAATATGTAGAGAACACCTAGGAGAGGCTCCTCCTATTTCCATCTTGGCTCTGCCCTCCTCTGCAATGAATTTTTAATTCTTAAGTAATAGTTTTCTTTTTTTTAAATTTTAAGTCTTAACCTCATATAGGCTTATGATTTCTTTTAGTTTATCTTGATACTTTGGTTAGTTCATGAATTCTGTTCAGGAAGAAAAACATGAATCTTGTAGGATTTGAGGAAAGGGAATACTGAAATACATAACATTTCCAAGTATGGCAAACAAGTCCTGCTGAATTTTGGATTATCAAGTAAGAGAACTATTAGTTCTCTGGGTAAATCACTCCCAGATGTGTAACTTAGTTTTTGATTGGCTATCTGCCTACAATAAATGACACTTTCTTATATAGATTTGATTCTGATTTATTTTTTCAGTAGATTGGTTCATTTAGAAGATTCTCTTTCAGTAGGCACCCTTACCTTTGCCCTACAAGCCTTCAAGGGTGAAGCTTTTACTATTTTGAAAAAAAAAGTCATTCAATTTGATTTTCTATCAAGTACATATATTAGTATGTATATATGTACTTAGTATGTATATATGTATATGTAAACATGAGATGTTTAGTTTCTGCATCCTTATTCTTATACTTTTAAATAATAAGATCTAATACGTGGCCATATAGCAGCTGTGAGGCACAGTGGATAGAATCGTAAGTCCAGAAGATCATCTTCTTAAGTTCAAATCTAGATCCAGACACTTCCTAGCCAAGTGACCCTGAGTAAGTCATTTAACCCTGTTTGCCTCAGTTTTCTCATCTGTAAAATGAACTGAAGAAGGAAATAGTAAACCATTCCAGCCTAGCAAGAAATTCCCAAATGGAACCTTGAAGAGTCAAACACAACAGAAAATAGTTGAACAATAATAAATTCTGCAATTATTATTTATTATTCATGATTTATTATAAAGCAAAATGATCATAAATAAAATAGCTAACACTTAATCAGTGTTTATTCATTGAGTGATCATAACATTACCAAAGAGCGTTGAACATCAGCATTATTTGTCTACTTGTGCCATTCAAAGTTTACAATAAAAACATAGTCTTGTGCTTATGTGAGGCTGAAATTAAAAAGTAAATTAGCTTTTTTTTTAAGTAGCTAGAGATTATCAATTAGCCAGACAATAAAAAATTCATACTTCTTGCTTAGTTCCACCTCTAATTAGCTATATACTTTAAGATTAATCAGATGATATCTTTGGGATTTAGTTGCTTGCTCATCTGGAAGGACCTTAGCACAGATCTAGAGTTATTACATTTATCTGTGTTCCAGAAACATTTTTGACGATTTGATGATATATTTTTTGCCTATAGTCTTATTGAAGAAAATGATGAATTTAGTTGAAAACTAGTGAAAATGAAGTATTATTTCTATTTTCTTTTTTTAAAAAATTGAAGGCAATGAAGTTAAGTGATTTGCCTAAAGGTCACATGACTAGGCAATTATCATGTGTCTGAGGTCAGATTTGAACTAGTTCTTCCTTACTCCAGGGCTAGTGCTCTATTCACTGTACCATCTAGCTGCCCCCTTTTTTTGAAACATTTGAAATCTATTCTCAAACCCTTTTGGGTTTCAAGGACCCAGGTTAAAAAAATCACTGGAATAGAAATTTTCTAAGATCCCTTTTAGCTTCCAAACTTTGTGGTTCTGAATCCCTGTGGTAACAATTAAAGTGAATTCTGTTCTTCAAAAACCTTTTTTTACATGTTCATTAAATATTGCTATTTTAATTATTTCAGCATTGGAATGCAGAATAATTATTTAAAACAATCTATATATGTTTGTGTGACATATATGTATATGTATATACATATATACATACTAATATATGTACTTGATAGAAATTTCTGTGACTATTTTACCAGAATTCTTTGGGGGGGGGGGTAGTATTATTGGAAAACTAAAAATAGTAGAAGAAATGAAAATACTTTAAAAAACAAGTTTAAATAAAAACTCTTTCCTTTATCTTGGAATATTAGTTATCAGATCACCAATAAAATAAAACCAATAAGAACAATCTTAAATTCTCTCCTTTCCCATTTATCATATCATTATCTTATATGATTTTATTTTACATTTTGTCAGCAAAGATTGGTAGAGAAGTGAATATAATTCAGTGAAATGCATTCAGTAAAACCTGACCCAACAACTGAAATTTAAAAGGGAAAGTATTTACTGTAGTTGCACATTGGCTACTCCTTTTAAATTGTATATCTGGCAGTATGAAAGCTAGTAAGAGGTCTAATGCCAGTAAATAAGTATCTGCTCTTTCAGGAAATGCTGAAGTTATCCAGATAGCTAAAGTGCTTTCTTTTTCCAACTTATTTTTGTCCTTTTCAGGTATTATCTGGAAAACAAGAGCTGAACAAACAAGGTGTTTTTTTTCTGATTGATTTTTAAGAGTCCTTGTAGTGAACAATTTAATGACCCAACAGCTCTTCAAGATTTGAGTATGGATTAATTCATGATGTTACAGCAAATGAATGAACTACAGCCCTTCACTTCTTATAGTTCTGTCCCATTGTACAATAGTTCAAATCATAGTGAAAGTTTCAAAGAAGAGCCCTCAAATAAGCCTTTTCCAAGATCTGATATCATTTTATTTTAATTCATTGATAGTCTGGGCACAGTTCAGGTTACCAAGGGAAGATTCATTCTTTTCTGAAGCATAATTACATTATCAGATATTAAGAAGAGGCCATAAACCACAAAATGGAAATTAGTCTTCCAATGGCCATTTTATACTCTGAAGATGATTATATTTTAACATTTTTGTTGTCAACCAGAGCAGTGGCAAGCTAGAATTGTGAATCCCAAATTTCAACATCACTCCAACCTGAATAAAATTTAAATATATGAACGTTAAATTGAATAATCAATAATAGTCTTTTTAGCAAGATAACTATCTCTCTGGCAGTAACCAGCACATAGGCAAATCCATCTTAGCAAACTCTATCTTTATTAGTGTCATTACATTGTATGATCATTTTGAAGCAAAAGGAAACTTTGCATGTTTTCCTTGGCTGTATTGTTTTTTGGTCTCCCTTAAAAAATAGCAGCCTGCAGGACTGCTTTCTCTTCATTGCCCATTCAAATTTGTAAATGGAATTTATTGCATTCAATGTCCTCTTATAGATTAAATTAATGTTATTGTAAAGAGCTTTAATCCTCAGAGATATTTATGAGTCATGCTGAGAAAGGGTCTATACTCAGTTATAATGATTAATACAATTTCCCCAAGTTCTCAAAGATGAAATTGCCACCATGTGCATATTTTGAGCACAAAACAGATAACAATAATTCTAAAAAATAAAGTTGCAATGATTATGTTATTTATGAGGCATTTGGAATTATCAAATTATTAGTGACCTGGAATATTCTTTCTCTTTGTGTCACTCAGTCTTTTTTCTATTTCTTTCTCTGTGTCTGTGTCTGTCTCTCTGTCTCTCTCTTTCTCTTTCTCTGCTCTGCTCCCCCATACTTTCCCATCGATCTTTCCCAGGCAGACTCAAACATTTGCATATTTCTAAAACAAATGCACTGAGATATGAGATAATATAGTATATATAAGTAAAAAACCCAAACAACCCTTCTCTGAGGCCAAATTTTAATGTGAATCCTACTTCTCCTGCTTATTACCTGCAAGAATTTGAACAGGTCATTCTACTTCCCTAAACCTCATTTCTGTCATCTGTTAAAAAGGGTTGTACTAGAAGGACTTTAAGAACTTTTAAAAATATTGTTTTGTATTTCCATGATCGTAACTGACTACTCAATTGAAAGTGAAAATATTGAAGGAGGATGAGAAAACAAAAGAAGTTATATTCTGAAATGCTAGAAAACATTGATAAACCTAAAACTTGCTAACTAGAGCTCTTGATAATCCTTATTCTTTTCTACAATCTGTTTTTAAAAGAAAGAACCAAATGACAACAAAATAATATCAGAATTTTCTTTCTCAAATCACCCAATAAAATCTTTGGATCAGTACTTGAGTCTAATAATCTTCTACAGACCATAATAATAATAACACCAATATACATATATGTGTATATGTGTATATATTCCACATATGTGTATATATATATATATATATATATATATATATATATGTATATATAACTGATTCTCCACAACATCCTACTCCAAAGTCCCATTATAGTATGATACATCTATATAATGGAAGGCTATAGCAGTTGAGAACTATGTGGCACAGTTTAGTGAATACTGAGCCTGGAATTAGGAAGATAAGTCTTTCTGAGTTCCAATCTGACCTCAGACTATAATTATGTCATGATGGATAAGTAATTTAGCATTATTTGTCTCAGTTTTCTCATCTGTAAAATAAACTGGAGAAAGAAATGACAAATAGTATGAGTATCTTTGCCAAGAAAACACCAAATAAGGTCACAAAGAATCAAACAAGATTTAAAAACTGCTGAATTGAATGTGGAGTACAGCATTCTGTCATGTCCTAGTTAATACCAGCCCTGTGACAGTCTGGGTCCAGAATCCTAAGCAAGGTAGGGCAACTTCTTTTAGCCAGGAAGTCAAATTCAGAAGGCCCTAAGAACATCTGCTATTCTTCTTCAACATAAAATCAACAGACCTCAGCACAATTTGGCAATGAATTACATAAAATAGGAAACTATTATATTTTAGACAGGTGTTAACTCATTCTCCTCTCTCCTGCCCACCTCCAATCTGCTTCTTACCCTAAGTATAGTTTGTAACACTTATCTCAGACCCCTAAATTCCTCTTTATAGCCTCTCTCTCCATCCACTGATGATCAGTGAAATTAAATTAACAGAGATTCATAATTAGATATTGAAAACATGGTGATGAATTTGGAATTACAGTAACTTTGGAATAGTTTACTAAAATGAGTGGTTAAATCCAACATTAGTACAGGAAATATCCATACCAATGAAATCATAATTTTTTGAAGTATCAAAAAGACTTAGAAGCACTGCTAAAGCCTGAATCACTAAAAATTCAATTTGTTCCACTTACAAATGCAAAAAAAATAACTAATTCATTTAAGCTTTTTTCTGAGTTAATCAGAAACAGACTATATTTCTTATGAATTCTAGTTAATCAAAGTAATGCTGAGATGAGAACTGAAATTACTTATACATTGAATAGTTTTCAAATATATTTTCAAAAAGCTATAAAATATTTGAAATTTATATTTCTACTTTCATTGAATAAGCTACTTGGGGTAGTGATATTCTACTATAAAATGAGAAGGTGGAACTAGATGGACTCTGAGGCTATGATCCTATGATTCTCCAATGCCACAATTACCTGGCTATATATCTAACTGCAAAGTAACCTTAAGACAACAATAATTCCATAATAAACTACAAAAATTATTACCCCGGATACCCAGTTCTCACCCTATAAGCAAGAATAGCTCAGGCTCTTCATGTCAAATTGTATTTTTCTTATAGGATATGTAAAAGCTGGGTTGAATTACAAAGCAATTTCAGATATTTTTTTTTTCTTTTTAAATCAAATGGCCTCTTTGGTAGACTTCATTGAAGAGTGATCTAAGTAGAAATAGCTGAATTCATTTATACCAATTCTTTAAAAAATAATATAATCAAATGCATTATAATTAAATAGCAAACTCTTTTCCTCTGTATTCATAGAGTTACATTATTTAATCTTGGTTGGTCTTTATGCACAATTAATTCAGATTTCATAGTCTTTTTAGCCTCTTCTGTAAATGTGCAAAATTAATAATCTCCCCAGGGATATAGCACTTTTGGTGGGAAAGTATACTCCCTTTGTATTATACTAAAGAGAGGTGTTCAAAAATGAAATCCATTGCTACTACAATGATTTTATAATATGGATGCAACTTTTAGAAATTGTAAGAAGTATGATTCAGTGGTAGAAGCAGTGAACTTAGAGTCAAAATACTGAACTTAGCATTTACTATCTCTTGGATCATGAACCTGATCTTCCATTTTCTCTCCAGCAAAATGGGAATAATATTTAGATTCACATTTAAAGGGGAAGTAAGGAAAGATTTCATAAATATCAAAATTTGAAATTAAACTATTGTAATTTTTGCTTCCATGATAAAATCAGATTCAGAGCACACAAGTTATCTATTATGACATCAGTTTTCTAGTTTGGTTATATCAGAATTTGAGCTCAACATATTGTTGTATTTTATTATGACATTTTGGATCTGGTTTTTGTCAGGACAGTTAACTAACGTCACACATGAAATCCAACTGAATATAAAAATTGTTACTAATCCATCTCCATGATAATGAAGTTTGGTCCACTCTGCATTTTCTTTTTCATGACATAAATATGGGAGTACAGAATATCTAAATTATTTTTGTGTGTAACAGATCCCTTTGGTAGTCTGATGAAGTCTATGGATCTTTTTCAGAATAATGATATAAATAATTGAAGGAAAGATTCAATTTCATTTACAGATTATTGAAAAGGAAAAATGTTATTTTTCCCCATCTAAATTCACATAGCCTTTAAAAATCTATCCACAGATAATCCTTGTAAATCAGGTTAAGAACTAATGAAATAACATGTCTTAGACTTACTTCACAGAATTCATCATAGAACTATCAAGTTTAACTCAGTCAGGGTTATAGAACTATTTTAGCACACTAATGGCTTGAAGATTTGTCTAGCAACATGAATTGTTAAATTTCCTTCTAGCAGCAATTTCTAAATTCTGTGTAGTGAAATTCTCTTTTGAAATGTTTTCCTAGTTTCCCACAACCACATATTTTTCATAAAAATTCTAGTTGAATGATTTTCTTTAATATATTCAAATAAAATAATTTATTAGAACATTAATACTAATTTCAAAAGTAGGCAGATAGGAAGTGCAGTGGATAGAGCACTTGGTTAAAATTTAACCTCACATACTTCCTAGTTGTGTTACCCTGGGCAAGTCACTTGCCTCATTTGTAAAATGTGCTGGAGAAGGAAGAAGCAAACTTTCTAGAATCTTTGCCAAGTAAATCCCAGTGTCAAGAAAGTTGAACACAAATGACTAAAGTAAAAATTATGTAAGTACACACATAGTTTATTGATTACTTATTATAATGCATAGATTTATGATGAAAAATAAAGCAGAAAGCAGAGTTCTTAGCATCAGGATGACATGGCTTCAAATTTCATCTGACATACATGCTGGCTAGTGACCTCTAAACAAACCTCTTAATGCCGAAGCAATTATCTAAACATATATTGCAAAACAGTTGCCATTTCAACTGGCAGAGGGAGTTTCCTATCTGTGTAACTCTTTGTACTGAAAAAAACCCTCAAGTTTATGAAAAAATAGTAACTATAATAATAATAATAATAATATTGGTAATATGATGAATGATCTAATTTTGTGACACAAAGATTCTCAATTTTATGCTACTTTGTGATCAACTTTGTGATGATAGTGCTAATCATAATTCCTTTCAAAATTAGTAATCAGCGATATTTTGACCTTATAATAGCAATTGCAGATTTTCAAATTTTTGTGTCACTTTATGCAATCAAAAACTCTCAATGCTAAAATCCACTAATATTTTCATTTTTAAACACTATTTTCAAAACATAAGGTAAACCTATTAACCAGTCTATTTCAGATGTATTATGACCAAATATATTATATTTATTCATGACAAAAGGATGTTTTGTAAAATTATTTCAAAATAGCTTGGTCTCTAAAATGAAACAGGGATTACTTTTATATACAGTTCTGATTATGAATACAGTGGATATTTTCTATTTAATTTTCAGGGCAGTTTTTTTAATGAAATATATTCTCCATTCCTAAAAATAATTGCCAATTTATCTTTTTGTATCAGAGAAAAACTGTGAGTAACATTTATTAATTTATTAAGATTATTCAGAGTAATTTTAAGAATTCAATGAAAATGAATTGAAAGTAGAATCTTTTTATAAAATGGAATTTGCTGCATATTTATTATTGTTTTCACTGAAAAATGACAATTTCTGCTTTTAGCTAAAATATCTTTTCAAATATTTTGGGATAAGAAAGTCAGTATGTTTTCACAATAATAGGGAAGGATTCTATGCTGTATTCCAATATTGTAGCACAAATTTGAACAGATAGGTAATGGAACATTAATTCTTTTAACAATTTGAAAATTTTTATATGTTCTTCATATATATTTCTCAATACAGTGTTTACTTGTGAAGTATTGAATACATGTGAATTAATTGTGATGTATTACAATGCAAAATAATATTATTTTGTGAAGGATATATATATTTTAATGTACTTATTTATTTATGAATTATTCAATTCCATTTAGTGCAGAAATGTTACAATGAATGGAGTATTGGCCCTGGAGTCAGTAAGACCTGATTCCTAGTATAGCATCTGATATTTACTGGCTGTGTGACCCTGGGAAAGTTACTTAACCCTGTTTTCCTTGGTTTCCTCAGCCTAAAATGGCGGAGAGAAGACAGGCACAGTTCTAAAGTCTCCTGATCACTTCCCCATCTATCACATGAAACAAACCTCTTAAAAGAAATCCAACCCACAAAGCCCAGAAAGAAAAGCCAGGAGAAAGAACATATACCTCAGGATTTGTCTCCTGGCTGAATTTTGGGGGGGGGGGTGAGTCTGGGCTCAGAGGGAGGATCAGCCCCAGATCAACCAGATTAACAGCTGAATTGGAACCCGGAGTCTGAGGGCCCGAGAGCCGGACCTGCTGGATTGGAGGTGGGGCTAGACAGCAGGGGCTTTGGTCAACTAGGGAGCAGAGGCACTGCTGTTGGTGCTGTAGCCCGGGAGCTTGCGGACAGGGCTGGGGGTAGAGTTCTGGAGAAGGAAAGCCTCGGATGTCATCCCTGGGCTCCTCTGGTCTGAGGTCAGAGTCCCATTACAATTCAGACTTCTTCCCTAACAAACAAATGCAAACTAATTCTACCTCAGTCCCAGGTGTGTGAGCAGAAGAACTAGTCCAGCTGAGGAATGACCTCAGGCCAGGATAAAAGCCCACTACTTATAAAAGGCAAAAGAATTCAATAGATCCAACTCCTCCCTTCAAGCAAAGGGAGAAGGCCTCAATCAAGGTCACAGACACTCCAGAGAGGGCAACCAGCTCCTCCTACTGGCCAGCCAGAGAAACTGCACTCAGTGAGTAAAGCCTTTAGCGATCCCAAGCCCCTAGGAACCAGCCCCTCCCCAGCTCAGGTCTTAGCAAAATGAAGAATGGTCATCGGAAAGGTGCATCCATAGAAAAATTCTTCAAAGGGAAAGACCCTAACTCAGAGAGACCTGGAACCTCTGATGAGAATACAATATGGTCTTCAGCACAGAAGGACTTCCTTGAAGAAATAAGGAAGGAGCTTAAAAATTTGGGAGTGACAATCAATACCTTGCAAAAAGAGAACAAAACCTTAGAAAGTACAATTGGACAAATACAAAAGGAGAATAAATCTCTTAGATCATCAATTGGACAATTAGAAAATGAGAATAAATCTCTCACAGCATCAATTGGACCAATACAAATAAGAATAAATCTCTCAGATCTTCAATTGGACAAACACAAAATGAGAATAATTCTCTCAGATCTTCAAATGGGCAAATGCAAAAAGAAATTAATTTTCTCAAAACCTCAATTGGGCAAATGGAAAGCTCTTTCAAAAGTAGAATTGACCAATTGGAAAAGGAGTTGCAAAAGGTTAATGAAGAAAACTCCCGCCCCCCCAAAAAAAGAACGGAGTCTACAGAAACTAATGACTCCATGAGACAGCAAGAGTCAGTTAAACAAAATCAAAAAATAGAAAAAATAGAAGCAAATGCAAAATACCTCATCAACAAAACCACTGACCTCGAGAATAGGTCGAGGAGGGGTAACCTGAAAATTATAGGACTTCCTGAAAACATTGAAGAGAAAAAAAGCCTGGACTTCATATTACAGGATCTAGTGATGGAAAACTGCCCTGATATCATGGAATTGGAGTGCAAAGTAGTTATTGAAAGAATACATCAATCCCCACCAGAAAAAGATCCTAAAATGAAAACACCAAGGAATGTTCTGGCCAAACTCCAGAACTATCAGATAAAAGAGAAAATCCTGCAAGCACCCAGAAAGAAACGATTTAAATATCAAGGAGCCACAGTAAGGATCACGCAGGACCTGGATGCATCAACTTTAAGGGATCGAAGGGCCTGGAAGGAGGTATTTTGAAGAGCAAGGGAGCTTGGAATGCAGCCAAGAATCTAATTTCCCGCAAAGCTGAGCCTTCTCTTCCAGGGAAAAAGATGGACATTAAAAGAAATGGAAGAATTTCAAAAATTTCTGATGAAAAGCCAAGAGCTAAACAGAAAATTTGGATATCAAACAGGAGGTTCAAGAGACACATGAAAAGGTAAAAAAAAAAAGGGGGGGGTGGTAATAGGAAAAAAATGCAATCCAGTAAGTTGAAACTGGCTATATCCCAGCATGGGGGAAAAAAGATTCTCATAAATCTTGAGAATTGTAACTCTAACAGAGAGAATATACCTAGCCAGAAATGATGGACATTCATAACCTATCCATGAGACTTCTATCTAATGGCAGGTAACTGGCTTTAACCCCACTTGGGAGAAAGACTCTAATAACTCTCAGTAATTTGGCTCTATTTGATAGAATATACTGAACTAGAAGGGACAGACACTCAGAATTTTCTATGACTTAGATAGAATGATCTAAAAAACACTACCTCCTTAAAAAGGGGGACAGGAAAGAGACTGGAGGAGGGTGGGGATTGAATGGGGTAAATCTCATTACACTAAGAAGTACAAACAACCTATGGTAATAGAGGGGAAGAAGGGAGCAGATGACAAACACCTGAATCCTCTTCTCATCAGACTTGGCTTAAAGTCAACCTACACATACTTAGTTAACTTATAAAACATCTAAACTTTCAAGTATTAAAAGGGGAAAAGGGTAGGGGGGGGATGGAGAAAGGGAAGGGGAGTGGGGGGAAAAAGTGGAAATAACAAAATGAAGGGAAGGGAAAAAGGAAAGAAAAGGGAAGGTGTGATATAGGAGGGCAAACACACTGAAGGGGGTGGTATTCAGAAACAAAATACTGGGGAATATGGATGAAGGGGGGAGAAAGGGGGAAAAATACAAACAGAGGGATGATAGCACGGAGGCCAATAAAGAATTAGTAATCATAACCTTAAATGTGAATGGGATGAACTCTCCCTTAAACCGTAAGCAAATAGCAGAGTGGATTAAAAACCAGAATCCTACAATATGCTGCTTACAAGAAACTCATTTGAAGCAGGGAGATATATATATAGTGTAAAGGTAAAAGTTTGGAGCAAAATATATTTTGCTTCAGCTGAAGTAAAAAAAGCAGGGGTAGCAATCCTTTTCTTAGACAAAGTAGCAGCAAAAGTAGATAGTGTCAAAAGAGATAAGGAAGGAAACTTTATCCTCCTAAAAGGTACCATAGACAATAAAGTCATTTCAATATTGAATATATATGCACCCAGTGGGACAGCACCCAAATTATTAGAGGAGAAGATGAAAGAACTACAGGAAGACATAGACAGCAAAACTACTAGTGGGAGACCTCAACCTCCCACTCTCAGATCTAGATAAATTGAATCATAAAATAAACAAGAAAGAAGTTAAGGAGGTAAATAGATTGTTAGAAAAATTAGAAATGGTAGACTTATGGAGGAAACTGAATGGGGATAGAAAGGAATATACCCTTTTCTCTGCAGTACATGGAACTTATACAAAAATTGACCATGTACTAGGACATAAAAACCTAATGATCAACTGCATAAAGGCAGAAATAGTGAATACATCTTTCTCAGATCACAATGCAATAAAAGTCATATGCAATACTGGTCCAAGGAGATATAGACCACAACAAATTGGAAACTGAATAACCTCATTTTAAAAAATGAGAGGACCAAAAGACAAATTATAGAAAGAATTAACCATTTAATCCTAGATAATGATAATAAGGAAACAACATACCAAAACCTATGGGATTCATTCAAAGCAACTCTCAGGGGATATATTATAGCTCTAAATGCTTACATGAATAAGGAGAAAGAGGAAATCAATGAACTAAACATGCAACTAAAAAATTAGAGAAAGAACAAATCAAAAATCCCCAATTAAATACCAAATTAGAAATTCTAAAAATTAAAGGAAAAATTAATAAAATCGAAAGCAAAAAAAATATTGAATTAATAAATAAAACCAAAAGTTGGCATTATCAAAAAACCAATAAAATTGATAAACCTCTGGTCAATTTGATGAAAAAAATAGAAGAACACAAAATTGCTAGTATCATAAATGAAAGAGGTGAACTCACCACCAATGAGGCTGAAATTAAAGTAATAATTTGAAATTATTTTGCCCAACTCTATGCCAATAAATTTGATAATCTAAGTGAAATGGATGAATATTTACAAAAATAAGTTGCCCAGGTTAAATGAAGTAGAGATTAAACACCTAAGCAACCCTATCTCGGAAAAAGAAATTCAACAAGCCATTATTGATCTCCCTAAAAAAATCTCCAGGGCCTGATGGATTCACAATTTGAATTCTACCAAAGGAACAATTGGTTCCAATTCCATATAAACTCTTTGCAAAAATAGGGAAAGATGGAACTCTGCCTAACTCTGTCTATGAAACCAATATGGTGCTGTTACCTAAACCAGGAAGAGTTAAAACAGAGAAAGAATATTATAGACCTATTTCCCTGATGAATATAGATGCAAAAATCCTAAATAAAATCTTAGCAAAATGATTACAAGTTATCACTAGGATAATACATTATGATCAAGTAGGATTTATCCCAGGAATGCAGGGTTGGTTCAATATTAGGAAAACAGTATACTCAATTATATCAACAACAAACCTCTCATAAATCATATGATCATATCAATACATACTGAAAAAGCTTTTGACAAAATACATCCATTCTTATTAAAAACAATATATAGTGTAGGAATAAATGGAATGTTTCTTAAAATAATTAGCAGTATCTGTCTGAAACCATCAAAAAGCATTATATTCCATGGGGAGAGGCTAGAGGCATTCCCAATAAGATCAAGGGTGAAACAAGAGTGCCCATTATCACTGCTACTATTCAATATTGTACTAGAAATGTTAGCATCAGCAATTGAAGAAGAAAAAGAAATTGAAGGAATTAGAATTGGGAAGGAAGAGACAAAACTCTCACTCCTTGCAGATGACATGATGCTCTACCTAGGGAATCCCAAGAAATCATCCAAAAAACTACTGGAAAAAATTAGCAATTTTAGCAGATTTGCAGGTTATAAAATAAACCTTCATAAATCCTCAACTTTTCTATATATGTCTAGCAAGATACAGCAGGAAGAGCTAGAAGGAGAAATCCCATTCAAAGTAACCTCAGACAATATAAAATACTTGGGAGTCTATTTGCCAAGACAGACTCAGAATCTTTTTGAAAACAATTATAAAACACTTCTCACACAAATTAAATCAGATTTAAATAACTGGGCAAAGATCAACTGCTCATGGATAGGTAGAGCTAATATAATAAAAATGACAATTCTACCAAAACTAACCTATCTGTTTAGTGCCCTACCAATCAAAATTCAAAAAAATTACTTTAATGAGTTAGAAAAAATTCTAAGTAAATTAATATGGAGAAATAAAACGTCAAGAACTGCCAGGAGCTTAATGAAAAAAAGTACAAAAGAAGGTGGCTTAGCCCTACATGATCTAAAATTATATTATAAAGCATCAATCATCAAAACTGTATGGTATTGGCTAAGAAATAGAGTGGTGGACCAGTGGAATAGACTAGTGTAAAAGCAGGAGATGATTATAGTAATCTGCTGTTCAGTAACCCCAAAGAGTCCAGCCATTGGGATAAAAACTCCCTCTTTGATAAAAACTGCTGGGATAATTGGAAGTTAGTATGGAAGAAACTTAGATTAGAGCAACATCTAATACCCTTTACCAAGATAAGATCCAAATGGTTACAGTACTTAGACATAAAAAATAATACCATAAGCAAATTACAAGATCAAGGACTAGTTTACCTGTCAGATCTATGGAAAGCGGAGCAGTTTATGACTAAGGAAGAGTTGGAGAACATCACCAAAAAGCAATTAGATGATTTCGATTACATTAAATTAAAAAGCTTTTGCAGAGATAAAACCAATGTAATCAAGATCAAAAGAAATGTAGTAAATTGGGAAACAATCTTTACAACTAATGATTCCGACAAAGGACTCATTTCTAAAATATGCAGAGAACTGAGTCATATTTTTAAAACGAAAAGCCATTCCTCAATTGACAAATGGTCAAAGGATATGCAAAGGCAATTTACAGATGAGGAGATCTAAGTAATCTATAGCCATATGAAAAAAATGCCCTAAATCATTAATTATTAGAGAAATGCAAATTAAAGCTTCTCTGAGGTACCACCTCACACCTCTCAGATTGGCCAATATGACCAGGAAGGATAATGATCATTGTTGGAAGGGTTGTGGGAAATCTAGGACACTATTATTCTGTTGGTGGAGATGTGAACTCATCCAACCCTTCTGGAGAGCTATTTGGAACTATGCCCAAAGGGCAACAAAAATCTGTATACCCTGTGACCCAGCAATACCACTACTGTGTCTATACCCTGAAGAGATGATGAAAAAGGGTAAAAACCTTACTTGTACAAAAATATTTATAGCAGCCCTGTTTGTGGTGGCAAAAAATTGGAAATCAAGTAAATGTCCTTCAATTGGGGAATGGCTTAGCAAACAGTGCTATATGTATGTCATAGAACACTATTGTTCTATTAGAAACCAGGAGGGACAGGATTTCAGGGAAGCCTGGAGGGATTTGCATGAAATGATGCTGAGTGAGATGAGCAGAACCAGAAAAACAGTGCACACCCTAACAGCAATGTGGGAATGATGTTCAACCTTGAAGGACTTGCTCATTCCATCAGTGCAACAATCAGGAACAATTTTGGGCTTTCTGCAAAGGAGAGTGCCATCTGTATCCAGATAAGGAGCTGTGGAGTTTGAACAAAGTTCAACAACTATTCCCTTTAATTTAGAAAAAAACAGATATCTTTTTGTCTGTTCTTGTTACCTCTTAGACTTCTCTTCTTTAAGGATGATTTCTCTCTCATCACACCCAATTTGGAGCAAGGTACAACATGGAAACAAAGTAAAGATTGACAGATTGCTTTTGGCACGGGTGGGGGGGGGGGAATTAAGTTTTTGGGGAAAATTGTAAAACTTAAATAATATCTTTAATAAAAATTAAATAAAAAAATAAAATGAACTGGAAAAAGAAATGGAAAACAATTCTAGTATCTCTGCCCAAAAAAATGGAGTCATGAAGTCAGACATGACTGCAAAAAAACTGAACAAAATTCGATGCATCCAAAAGCAAGAGAAACCATAATTCAAACTAGTACTTGCAAACCTGACTCATCTTGATATTAATTGGCCTCTTTCATAACATTATACAATATTATTATCTAATATATCATTTTCATTTTAAAAATGTGTTAATTATATTGAAAATGTCTTGATATGTTATTGACATCAACAGGTTTTTTTTTTTTAGGTTTTTGCAAGGCAATGGGGTTAATTGGCTTGCCCAAGGCCACACAGCTAGGTAATTATTAACTGTCTGGGGCCACATTTGAACTCAGGTACTCCTGACTCCAAGGCCGGTGCTCTATCCACTGTGCAACCTAGCCACCTCAATCAATAGGTTTTTAAAGTAACATTTTTCTTAGCATAGTTTCAATATCATATTGTACATAAAAAATAAATTAAGTGGTATAGGGTTTGTTCAGGAGAAATAAGTATCTCTGTTTTGAGGACTGCTGAACCCTTTTCAGGCATTCTTTGCAAATTTGGTCTCCACCTAATCTATGCAACTATTATCTGTGGCTCCAAGAAGCTATATATAGTGACCATACCCTGGTAATCTGTTTGGCAGTTGGAATAAACCAGTTTGAGGGTAATGAAGCAATATCAAGCCCTCAGGGACTTAGAGGTCTTTTCTTACTCAAGTATGTGAAGACTTTCCCTGGTGGAATGAGCAGATGAGAAGTTTATTCCAAATGTTTTGAAAGCAGCTAAAGAAGTTGCTTTGGCTTGCTTAGAGCTCAATTAGATAGCAAAGTCACTAATGTTATCCACTATATCCCTGTCATCTTGAACTTGTCTTGGCATTGGACTTTGATGACTCTGAAAGTGAAAGTGAGTTTGCACAATTCTGCCTCATTTAAATCCAATTTATGCAAGAAGCAAAAGGCATCACTCATACCATTTTGAAAGTCTTACCTATCTCAAACTTGTGGCAACAGGCAAATAATGAAACAGCAGGAGTCAATACACTGGAAGCTTTTGGCACAATCCTGCACATGGGCAGTATGGGCCATAGGATCATTTTCTCACTTGGGAACAATAGTAAGATTCAGGAGTTCTCTGGATGTCTACTGAGTTTTTAAGGACCATACTGTTCAATTCCTAGTGTAAGGAAGGAGCTAGAAAACGTTTGCCTAAAACTATTTGCTTTACACACCTCTTGCTTATATAGTACAGTAACAAGAATCCCACCCTGTGGTCAAAATAGAAAAAAAGAATATACAAAAAATTCTGCAAAGATGATTCCAATCATCTTTGGTACATGGAATGTGCACACAATTTGGACAATTTTAAATTCAGTAGAACAGGTTTAAGAGAATAGAAGATGTTCTCATGCTTTCTAAGTTACCAATGGAATGGGGCAAGGCTATGAGCTTGCTCCCATGCAAGGGTGAATATCATGTCAAGGTCAGCTACCAGGTGGATAGTAAATTATTTAACTTGAAACCTCTTCAGGATTAGATTAAGTAAAGGGAGAGTTGCTGATGAGATGTTCTGCTAACAAAGAGTTAAACTAATGAGGCTCTTGTGTACTATTTCCTAATTGAGGCACTTGGCTATAATGACCTAGTCCTGGGAAGAATTTACTTTGTATAAGTCACTCCCCACTTCCTCTCACAAAAGAGTTCCACTCCTTTGAAGAACTCTGAAAAAAGGAAATATCCCTTATTTATTTCATTAAATAAACTTAATGTCCCTCATAATTCTGAGATCACTATGTTGGGAATTCTTCACTCTGCTCAACCTGATACTTCAATATCACTGCATGACTTTCTTGTTCATTGGTGATTTTGCTCTCAGTACAACCTGTGAAACTGAGATACAATTCTCTGCCGCTAATTTTGTTCTAATAGTTAATACAAGAAAACACCAATTCTTTGCCAACTAGCAACATACTGTCCACATGCATTACCATCAGTTATAGTAAATGGAAACATTTTGAATACTGTGGCTAAGTTCACTTACTTGGCAGTATACTTTTTAAAGATGAATACATAGAGGATAAAGTTCACAAATACATTGTCAGATCTAGCTCAGTATTTGGAAGGCTCCAAGGGAAAGTGTCATAAAAAAAAGAGATATTAGATTGCCTACCAAGCTGAAGATCTCAAAAGTCACTGTGCTGACCCTATAGTTGTATGTCTATGAAACTTGTACACTAGATCCTTGCTGATATAAGAGTGGGAAAGATGCCTGCCAGTGCCAGCAATGACAGGAGTCCCAGGGCAGCTAGATGGTAGAGTACTGGCTCTGAAGTCAGATTTGAGTTTGAATTTGACCTCAGACAATTACTGTGTGACCTCAGACAAGTCACTTAACCCTGACTGCTTCACATCCAGGTCCATCTCCAGTTGTCCTGATTCATATCTTGTCACTGGATCTAGATGACTCTGGAGAAAGTGAGGCTGGTGACTTACCATAGCATCTCCCCTCACTCAAATCCAATATGCTCTTTGTCATGATATCATCTCTCTGATGTCTGATCTTCTTCAAAAATGAAAGGCAAACATCATCAATTCCAGGACAGATAACTGAATTACTTCCATTTTAATTAAGAAGATTTTGAAGATCATCTAGCAAGATAAGGTACTAGACACTGAGGTTCTTTTTTCTTTTTCTTTTGTTTGCAAGGCAATGGGGTTAAGTGGCTTGCCTAAGGCCACAGCTAGGTAATTGTTAAGTGTCTGAGTTCAGATTTGAACTCAGGTACTCCTGACTCCAGGGACAATGCTCTATCCACTACACCATCTAGATGCACCCATCCTGAGGTTCTTTCTTAAGCTAAATTGCCAAGCGTTCGAATTGTACTGCAGAGAGAGCAAATCTGATAGGTTCTCTGAAGAAGTTTGGAATCAATTGTAGGACCTGGAAGATTCTGGCAAAGACTTTCAACACAATGTGCCCACGTTAAAGAAGATACAGTCTCTAAGAGCAAAGCAAAATTGCAATAGCTCAAAAGACATGTGAGGCACACAAACTTAGAGCTATATCCACTCTAAATGTTTATATGAACTATTTGTGCTAACCTCTGGTAGGGCATTCTGAGATTGAATTGGTATGATCAGGCCAAGTTGGATACACTGTATCTTTACTCTAACATAGTGATATTTATTTTGGGACTGTCTGAGAACAAAGGACAACAAACAATCAACCAGTCAACATTTGTTGCTTTATCCACTTGCGATGATCACAATAGTCTTCTATCATATGAGTTTTTATCCTTTTCACTGTATTATCTTCATTGGAACCAAGTTAAATCTTTTACATAAGATTTATTAGCAATAGCATTAACCATAACAAAATCTGACAGTGAAAGGAAATTTTTGCCATATAGTCAGAGGCATTTTATACCAAAGAAGTTTGTAAGAAATCTTATACAAGTCATTCATTTTATGTCAAAAACAATGTATATTTTTAATTTTTGCTATACTAAAACCATTATTTTTTTCTAGGAAAAATAAAACAACTATCTTTTCTTTCTAACATTCTCTCAATGCATATTTTCAGCATGTTGTTTCAATTTATTATTTGTCAGCCAAACATTTATACAAAATAAAAATAGTATTCTTTTCTTGTCATCAAGAATAGTAATTAGGAATTCCAATGATAAATGCAATGCATTATAATTTCTAGATGTAGATCTTTTACCTTGTGTTTCTGTTTTTCTGCTACTTAAACATTCCCTATCATTCTTGTTTGCATACTGGTTTTAGCTGCTTCATTGAATTTTCTTATCACATTAATTATTTGTTGGTTGGTTGGCTCTTATCCTTTGTTCTAGAAGGAGACCAAAATAACATCACTATATTTGAGACAAATTATAGTATGTATGAATGTGGTTGATTTAGACCAATATGAACTCGGAATGCTCTACTACAGATTTGGCACACATAGTTCATGTGAACACCTAGGGTGGGTATTCTAAACTTACATATGTCACTTTTCCTTTGATCTGCTTCTATTATGTCTTCCTTATTTAGTACATCACCCTCACTGATGAGGGAACACCATGCTGGGTGGTCCTGTGCCAGTGTCTCTCATGCTGTATTATCAGTTCAAAAGTTCTTTAATGAGATCCTCAGGGTGTCCCAATATCTCTGATTCTGACCCTCTTGTGAGCATTTGTTCTGTGTGAGTTCTCTATAAAATAGTTTTTTTGAGCAAGCATACATCTAGCATTCTAACAACACATCTAACCCATTGTAGTTGCCCTCTCTATAATATTGTTGGAATGCTAGGTAGTTTCGCTCTAGAGAGGATGTCAATGTTCTGACATGGTGCCAGTAGACTGTCTAGGTTTTACAGGCTTATAGCAATGAGGTCAGCACAACAGCTCTGCAGGCCTTCAGTTTGATAGTCAATGTAATACCTCTTCTCTCCTATACTTTCTTTCAGAGTCTCCCAAATACTGAACTAGCTCTGGCAATGTGAGTGTCAACCTCATGGCCAATATGTTCTTTCTTGGAAAGGACACAGCCAAGGTAAGTGAACTTGTCCACAGTACTCAAAACTTCTTCATTTGCTATAATCAAAGGTTTCATATATGAATGGTTTAGGGATGACTGAAGGAGTACCTGTGTTTTGTTGGTGTTAATTGTTAGACCAAAATTAACACAAGCAGCAGAGAATTGATCTATACTTTGTTACATCTCAGCTTCAGAGGCTGCATTAAAATGCACAATCACCAGCAAACAGAAGATCATGCACCAACATTCTTTCTTTCCACTTTGGTCTTGGCTTGCTGCTTTTTCAAGTTGAAGAATTTGCCATCAAGGTGGTAGTCAATCTTCTTCAGTGAAGGAGTTTGTTGTCATGGCTGGAAATGCCATTCTAAAGAGCATGGGAACATCATTGTTTCACTCCATTGGTAACTTGGAAATCTTGAGAGCATCATCCACTATCCAGAACCTGTACATCCATGCTGTTATGAAATTGACATAGAATACTGATGAACTTCTTCAAGCAACTAAATCTCGACATAATTTTCCTTAAACTTTCACAACTGACAGTATCAAAGGTCTTGTTCAGATCTATAAATGTTGTATACAGACCTCTGCTCTGTTCCTGGTATTTTTCCTAGAGTTGTCAGACAACAAACACCATATTAACTTTTCCTTGACCCTATCTGAAACCACACTGGTTCTCAGGAAGGTGACCATCTTCCAAGTGAAGGATTAGCCTATTGAGAAGATTTCTGGCAAGAATCTTACCAGCAATGACTAAAAGAGAAATACCCCTGTGATTGTCACATGACAATCACAGGACAATTCCATTTATATATGGGATATGATTTTACTTCTTAAAATATATAATAGAAAAATGTAATAAATTAAAATCTAAATTTTTAGAGATGTTTTGCAACCCTTTTCAAGATACTTCAACTTTTTTTCTTTATTTAGTATTTTATTTTTTTCCCTAGCTATGTATAAAAACAATTTTTAACATTCACTTTTTTTTGGCAAGGCAGTGGGTTAAAGTGACATGCCCATGATCACATAGGTAGGTAATTATTAGGTGTCTGAGGTCGTATTTGAACTCAGGTCATCCTGACTCCAGGACTAGTGCTCTATCCACTGCACCACCTAGCTGCCCCAACATTCACTTTTAAAACTTTTGAGTTCCAAATTGTTTTCCTTTCATCCTCTCTAACACACAGAGAAGGCAAAAAATTCAATATAAGTTATAGATGTGTAGTCATGCAAAACATTCATATAATAGTCATGTAGTGAAAGAAAATATAGACAAAAAACTATCAAGAAAAATAGTTTTAAAAAAATATGCTAAAATTTGTATTCAAACACCATCAGTTCTTTCTCTGAGGATGGATAGAATTTTTCATCATGAGTCCTTCACAGTTGTGTAGGATCATTGTAATGCTGGTAATAGCTAAGTCATTCACAGTTGATCATGTTACAATATTGCTATTTATACACAGTACATTTCACTTTATATTGATTCTTGCAGATTATTCCAGGTCTTTCTAGGAGCATCCCGCTTATCATTTCTTATAGCTCAATAGTATACCATAATTACATTCCACAATTTCTTCAGTCATTCCTCGTTTGATGGGCATCCCCTCAATGGCCAATCCTTTTCTACTAGAAGAGAATTGCTATAAATAGATCTTTTCCCTTTCTGAGTTTTTAATTTCTTTTGGGATACAGACCTGGAAGTGAAATTGCTAGATCAAAAGGTATGCATGCTTTTATAGCCCTTAGGACAAAATTCCAGATTTCTCTACAGAGTAGTTGAATTAGTTCACACCTTTGGCAACAGTGCATTAATGTCTCATTTTCCCCCACATCCCTTTCACCATTAGTCATGTTCCTTTTCTGTTCTATTAGCCAATTTAATAGGTATGAAGTAGTACATCAGAAATGGTTTTGTTTGTTTGTTTGTTTGTTTTTTAGGTTTTTGCAAGGCAAATGGGGTTAAGTGGCTTGCCCAAGGCCACACAGCTAGGTAATTATTAAGTGTCTGAGACCATATTTGAACCCAGGTACTCCTGACTCCAAGGCCGGTGCTTTATCCACTACACCACCTAGCCACCCCTTTGTTTGTTTGTTTTTTTCAAGGCAATGGTTTAAGTGACTTACTTGAGGTCATACAGCTAAGTAAATATTAAAGTATCTAAGGCAAGAGTTGAACTCAAGTTCCTCTGACTGCCTCCTCAGAAATGTTTTAATTTGCATTTCTCCAATCAATAGTAAGTTGAAACTTTTTTAATATGGCTATAGATACTTTGATTACTTCATCTGAAAACTGTTCATATCTTTTGAACATTTGTGGATTGGAGAATAGTCCTTATTTTTATGAATTTGAATCAGTTCTCTTTTGTTTGAAAAATGAAGCTTTTATCAAACTTGCTTCTAAATTATTTTTTTCACAACTACTATTTCTAATTATCTTTTCTTCCATCCCATTCCCTCATTTATTCTATTTTCTCTTTTCTTTCACCCTGGCCCTCTTAAAATGTGTTTTGCTTCTTTAATCAGTCTTCCCTCTTTTCTATCATCCCTCCTCCCTTCTTTTATTTCCTTCTCCTCCTTCTTTCCTGTAGGGTAAGATAGATTTCTATATCCATTTGAATGTGTATGTTATTCCCTCTTTCAGCCAATTCTGAAGAGAGTAAAGTTTATTAGTCCCCCTCCACTCCTCCCTCTTCCCCTCCATTATAAAATCTTTTTCTTGCTTTTCTAGTATGAGATACTTGAACCTATTTTACCTCTTCCTTTCTCCCAATAAATTCCTTTTTATTCCTTCATTTTGTTTTTTAGATATCATTCCTTCTATCTATATATGCTATATATCATAACCTCTGTTTATAAATAATCCCTCTAACTGCTCTAATAATGAAAAAAAGTTCTTTTGAGTTACAGTATCATCTTCCCATGTAGGAATTCAAATGGTTTAAACTTAATGAATTATTTTTTTTAAATTTCTATTTCATCATTTTCTATGTCTGTAGCATCATGTATTTAAAGATCAAATTTTCTATTCAACTCTGTTCTTGTATCAGGAAAGGTTGAAAGTCTTCTATTTTTTTCCATGTTTACCTTTCCCCCAGAAAAGATCTGCTCAGTTCTGTTGAGTAGGTCATTTTTGGTTGTAATTTGAGTTCTTTTGCTTTCATAATATCATATGCTAAGCTCTCATATCCTTTAGAGTTGAAGGTTCTAAATATATGTTATGCTGACTGTGACTCCATGATGCTTGAATTGTTTTTCTTGCCTGACAGCAATATTTTATTCTTGATTTGGATGCTCTGAAATTTATTTATAATATTTATGGGAAAGTTTCATTTGGGGATCTCTTTCAGGAGCTGTTTGGTAGATTCTTTCAATTTATGACCTACCCTCTAGTTCTAGATTATTAGGGCAGTTTTCCTGGATATTTTCTTGAAAGATAATGGCCAGTTTTTTTAATATGAGTTTCAGATAGTCTAACATTTTAAAAATTTCTTCCCCTAATCTATTCCCATGTCAGTAGCTTTTTTCCAGTAAGATATTTCTTCTATTTTTTCACCTTTATGGTTTTGTCTTACTGTTTCTTGATTTTTCATAATTTTATTTTGTTAGTCAATTCTAATTTTTAAGGAATTACTTTATTCAAAGAGCTTTTGTACCTGTTTTTCCATTTGGTCTATTCTACATTTTAAACAGTTTTTTTTCATTAGTGAGTTTTTGTTTCTCTTGTTCCCTTTGACTAATTCTGCTTTGTAAGGTAATCTCATTGGCATTTTGTAACTCTTTTACAATTTGGCCTAGTCTGTTTTTAAGGTGTCATTTTCTTCAGGATCTTTTTGAGTCTTATTTACCAAAACGTTGACTGTTTTTTCCTGATTTTCTTGCATCAATCTCATTTATCTTCCCGACTTTTCCCTTACCTCTCATATTTGATTTTCAAAATCTTTTGTTGATCTCATCCAAGATTTGAGATCAATTCAAATTTTTCTTGGAGCTTTGCAATGTAGGAGTTTAGTCTTTTCTATTTTCTTCTGAGTATATATATATGCTTTGATTTTCCTTGTCTTCACAATAACTTTCTATGGGCAGATATTTTTCCCTGTTGTTTGCTCATTTCCCTAGTCTTTAACTCTTTTTTAAAGTAGTACTCTGCTTCCAGGGTGGAAGAAACACTGTCCCAACCATCAGGGATTCTGTACAGGTGTTTTCAGATATACATTTAGGGTTCTGAAAGTTTTCCATTTTTCTAAGATGGTATGATCTAAGGAGTACTGTCTACAGCTCTAATGGCCTGTGCTTTAGTCTTTAAGTAACTACAAGCACTATGTTCTAACCTGGATTTGGGAAGAGGGTTCCTGTTTCACTGAGGTTCAAAAATCTGGTAAACTACTTACTATTTTTTCCCCTGGGGCTGCCATCCACCACTGCAACCCAGTTTGAATATGGGCAAAAGAACAGGATCTTGTCTTATTGTTGTCAAAGAGATCTGTTTGTGGATGAGAGCTCTGTAAAATAAAAAACAGCTGTTCATTCAGTGGCTAAAAAGGTTGTTCCTGGTTTGCTGGAACTGGGGTTGTGTTGGCATTGCCTGAACTGGACTGTACTGCTCTCTTAACCTGGTGCAACAGATCATTTCTGCTGGCCCTCTAAGGTATTTTTTTAGTATCTGTGACTGAGAAATCTGGAAGCTATTACTGCTGCTGCTAATTAAGTCACCCTGAAGCCTACTCCTATTTACTGGGTTCTAGTCCTTGCTGGTACTGCTTTCATTGGACTTCAGTTCTCTCTCATCTGGTGCAATAGACCTTTCCTGCCAAAATGGTTAACAAATGAAAAAAAAATCTGCCCAAGAAAGTTACTGTGATGACAAGGAAGATCAAA
This sequence comes from Macrotis lagotis, assembly GCF_037893015.1. Classification (NCBI taxonomy): domain Eukaryota; kingdom Metazoa; phylum Chordata; class Mammalia; order Peramelemorphia; family Peramelidae; genus Macrotis; species Macrotis lagotis. The sequence continues at coordinate 636,932,492 of NC_133658.1, forward strand.
GTTGGAAAATTATTTTAATCTGTTTTTTTATGGATTTGACTATTCTAGAATTTGTTTAGAATTATTATTTAAAAGTATTTGGTATATAGGGGAGCAGAGGTGAGTCCCTGACTTTACTCTGCCATCATGGCTTTGCCCTATTTCAGCTATTTGAAAGTGCTTTTGAACTTAATATGTTGTACTTATCAAAATTTATGTCACTGAGAAACAAAATATGTTATATTTTTAAAATCAATTTTTAAAATTTTTTCAACTACTTGCGAAGATCCTTTTCAGTTTCAGGATCAAGCCAAGATGGAAGTGTGAAGCTTTCATGCTCCCAGAGCATTTACCTACCAAAGCTAAATGAAGCCTCTGAAAAAACATTAAAGGTACAGATCCCATCAAGGAAAAGAGAAGATCCAAAGAAGTTTTCAATAGTAGACATCATGGAGGATCTTCATTGAAGGTCTGTCTCTTTAGGGGTAAAAGGGAAATAAAGCCCAGTGTCTCAGGAGAGTAGAAAAGCCAGTGAGAGGTTTTTAGCTACAGTATAATCCCATACAGTCCCAGCAGTTAGATAGCAAGCCAGCAGTGAGGGTCCCAATTTCAAACAAAGTCTGAACCTTGGGATCACTGGGGCAAAAGACATTACTGGGTGCATAGACAAAACCTGGATATAAAGGAGGAAATAAACTCTGTAAAGGCAAGACCTGGACTGCATAGGCAACATCTTGACCAGTGACAAACCAGGGATCAGATCCCAGAACCAGCATAAAAAAACTTGGTTCTATACTCCCTATATCCCAGGATTAGAGCTCAAACATTTCAAGATGAGCAAAAAACCTAAAATAGCACTCGCTATAGAAAGCTACTGTGCAGATAAAGATGATAACATTGCCACTTCAGAAGAAAAAAAAGTGAAAAATTGCTCACCGGGTAGTCTCAAAAGCGTCTATGAATTGGATTCAAGTACAAAAGCTCATAGAGGAGCTTAGAAAAGAATTTAAAAACCAAAGAAGAGAGGAAGGAGAAAAATGGAGAAATGAGTCATGCAGGAAAATCATCAAAAATTGACCAAAGAAATCAACTCCTTTGAAAGTAAAAATAATCAAGTGGAAAAAAGAATATAACTACAAAAAATAAAGTTGACCAACTGAAAAAGGAAACAAAAATGCTAATTGAAGAAAAGAAAATCCTAAAAATTAGAATTGAACAAATAGAAACTAAAGAATCTAGCAAGAGTATATCAAAGTAAAAAAAGACTGAAAAAAGTTGAAGAAAATGCAAAGGACCTTTTAGGAAAACTAACAACCTGTAAATTGATCTAGAAGAGACAATTTATGAATCGTTAGACTACTTCAAAGCCTAGTTAAAAAAAACAACAACCTGGAAAACATCTTGCAGGAAAATATCAGGGGAAAACTGACAAAATATACAAGAAAAAGAAGATAATTTAACCATTTCAAGAATATACACAGAACTCTACCAGAAATAGACCCCAGGTTAAAATCTCCCAGAGCTATTATAGTCAAATTCCAAAATTCACAAATAAATGAGTAAATACTGCTATGATTGATGGTACCTGATTAATAGAACTTGATTAATAAAAACATTAGGTGAAGAGACACAAAAATCTATAATTTTAGAGGGAAAGAAGGGTGTGAACAGTGAGTAAATTCTATTCAATAGATTTGTCCCAGAGAGGGAATAAGATAGATTTCCACTTGGGCTTAAAAATCTACCCTACTCTATAGGGAATGGGAGGGGGGAAGGGGAAGGGAAAGGAAAGGGAAGAAGTGATTGATAAAAGGGAAGGAGGAAGTTATAAGTGAAAATAAACTGAACATTAAATTTTAAAAGAAAAGTTAAAGGGGAAAGGGGATAAAACTTTGGTGAGCATAAATAAGAGGAAAGGAAAGAGAAAAATACTAACAGTGAAAGCATGGAGAGAAATACAGCATTAGTAATCTTAACAGTAAATAGGAATGGAATGGACTGTCCCATAAAATGGAAGTGAATAGCAGAATGGATTAAAAACTACAATCCTATAATATATTATTTACTAGAAATACATTTGAAGCAGAGAGATAAACACAGGGTAAACATGAAAGGATAAAGCAAAAATATATTATGCTTCAGTTGAAGTACAAAAAAATCAGGGGAAGTGATCCTGATCTCAGGTAAAGCAAAAGCAAAAATAGATCTAATTAAAAAGGAATAAGGAAGGAAACTACATCTTTTTAAAAGGACCATAGGTAATGAATCTGTATCATTATTAAACATATATGCACCTAGTCTTATAGCATGCAAATTTCTAGGGAAAAACCTGAGTGAATTACAAGAATGCAGAGGTAGCAAAACTTAAATAATGGGGGCCTCAACCTTCCTCTCTCATAACTAGATAAATCTAACCACAAAATAAACAAGAAGGAAGTTAAGAATATGAATAAAATCTTAGAAAACTTAGATTTGATAGACTCCTGGAGGAAATTTAATGGCAATAGAAAAGAATATAGCTTCTTCTCTGTATACATGGCATCTACACCAAAATTGACCATGTGCTAAAACCTTATAATCAAATGCAAAAATGCAGAATTAATAAATGAATACTTCTGAGATCATGATGCAATAAAAACACAAGTAATAAAGAGTCATGGAAAGATAAACTAAATAATGTTAAATAATGAGTGGATCAAACAGCAAATCATAGAAATAATTAATTATTATTTCCAAAAAAATGATAACAATGAGATATCATACCAAAATTTATGGGATACATCCAAGGCAGTTTTGAGGGAAAACTTTATATTTCTAAATATACAAATATTTCTCTAAATATAAAACTATATGAATATATCTCTAAATATATATATATATATATACATTAAATAAAAAGATCAATGAATTGTAAATGCAACTAAAAAACCTAGAAAAAGAACAAATTAAAGATTCTCAATTAAATGCCAAATTAGAAATTCTGAAAATCCAGGGAGAGATTAATAAAATTGAAAGTTAGAAAGTCATTGATTTCATGAACAATATTAAGAATTGGTTTTATTAAAAAAAAACCCAAATAAAATAGATAGAGCTTTGGTTAATCTGATTAAGAAAAGAAAGGAAATAATGAAATTACTATTTCAACAAAATGGTGGAATAACCACCAATGAGGATGAAATTAAAGAGACAATTCAGAACTACTTTGTCCAAATGTATGCCAATAAATTTGATAATCTCAGTGAAATATTTATAAAATATTTATAAATATTTATATTTATAAAAAATACAAACTGTCCTGATTAACAGAAAAGGAAATAAAGTACTTAAATTACCCCTTTTCAGAAAAAGAAATTGAAGAAACCATCAATAAACTAACTAAGAAAAAAGTCTCCAGGTCCAGATGGATTTAAAGAAAATTCTACCAAACATTTAAGCAGCAATTAATTCCTATTCTACATAAACTATTTTTAAAAATAGGAGAAGAAGAAGTTTTGCCAAATTCCTTTTATGAGATCAATATGGTGCTGATACCTAAACCAGGAAGAACCAAAACAGACAAGGAAAATTATAGAACAATCTCCCTAATGAACATTGATATAAAATTTTTAAATAAAATTTTGTCAAAGAGATTGTAGTGAATTAGTAGAATAACACAACATTATCAGGTAGGATTTATGCAAGGTAGGGAGGGATAGTTCAATATTAAGAAAGCACTCAACATAATCGAACATATCAATAACAAAGCCAACAGAAATCTTATGATTATATGATTATCTTAATAGATGCTGAAAATGCCTTTGATAAGATACAACATTCATTCCTATGAAATTCCTAAGAAAATTTAGGAATAAGTAGAATTTTCCTAAAACTAACAAGTATCTATCTAAAACTATCAACCAATATTTTATGTAATGGGGATAAATTGGGAGCATTTCTAATAAGATCAGGAGTGAAAGAAGGATGCCCATTATCTCCATTACTATTCAATATAGTACTAGAAATATTAGCTTTAGCAATAAGAGAAGAAAAATTGATTGAAGGAATCAAAACTGGCAATGAGGAAGCAAAGCTTCCAGTCTTTGGCAGATGATATGATGGTATACTTAGATAATTGCAGAAAATCACCTAAAAATCTACTTGAATCATTTAACCATTTCAGCAAAGTAGTAGGATATAAAATAAATCCACATAAATTATCAGCATTTCTATATGTGAAACACAAAGCCCAAGAGCAAGAAAAAGAAAGAAAATTCCATTTAAAGGAATTATAGACTATATAAAGTAATATATAAAATCTATAATTATTTATTTATTATAAATAAAATAAATATATAATAAATATAAAAAATAAATACTTGGGAATCTACCTCCAAAGGCAAACCCGGAAACTTTATGAACAAAATTACAAAGCATTTCTCACTCCAATAAAGTCAGATCTAAACAATTGGAAAAATGTCAATTTCTCATAGCTAGTTCGAGCTTATATAATAAAAATGACAGTTCTATCCAAATTAAAGTAATGTTTGTCCTTTTTTTATGTTTTTGCAAGGCAAATGAGGTCAAGTGGCTTGCCCAAGGCCACACAACTAGGTAATCATTAAGTGTCTGAGGTCAGATTTGAACTCAGGTACTCCTGACTCCAGGGCCAGTGCTCTATCCATTGCACTACTTAGCTACCCCTTGTCCTTCATTTTCTAAGAAGACCATGACATCAGGGAGTTGATGACATGAGAAGTACATGACTTGGATTTGAGTCAGAGGGCAGGGGGGAGGGGTGCTGTGCTAAGTCAACAGTCTCACTTTCTCCTCCCCAGCCATCTGGGACCAGTGACCAGATATTAATCAGGATGACTCAAGATAGACATGGATATGAGGCAAGCAGGGTTAAGTGACTTGCCCAAGGTCACACAGCTAGGAAGAGTGTCCTAGTAGAAATTGAAGTGCCATCCTACCAACTTCAAGACCAGTGCTCTATTCACTGCATCACCTAGCTGACAACTCAAATGAAATTGCTTATTCAGTGCCATGCCAATCAATCTAATAAATAAATTTTACTAGGCCAGGAAAAAAATAAAAACAAAATTCATCTGGGATAAAAAAAGGTCAAGAATAGCAATGAAACTACTGAAAAAAAATGTAAAGGAAAGTGACTTATCTCTACCAGTTCTAAAATTATACTTTAAAGTAGCAGTCATCAAAATTACCTGGTATTGGTGAATAAATAAATTGGATCAGTGGATTGGGATAGGTTCAAAAGAAACAGTAGTAAATGACTACAGCAATCTACTGTTTGACAAACCAAAGACATTAGCTTTTGGGAAAAAGAACGCACTACTTGGCAAAAATTGTTGGGAAAAACTAGAAAAAAATATGACAAAAACTAGGCATAGACCCATATATTCCTGTACCAAAATAAGGTCAAAATGGGTACAGGGTTTAGACATAAAATGTAACACTATAGATAAATTAATAGACCAAGAAAAACTTTATCAGATTTATGGAAAGGGGACAAGTTTATGACCAAACAAGAATTAGAGTGCATTATAAATTGCAAATCAAATGATTTTGATTATATTAAATTAAAAAGCCTTTGCATTAATAAAATCAATGATGCTAAAATTAAAAGGAAAGCAGAAAACTGGGTAATAATCTTTTCAACTAGGAGTTCTGAAAAAAAGTTCTCATTTCTAAAATATTTAGAGAATTGCATCAAATTTATATATATAATATATATATATATATATATATATATATATATATATGAAATGTATCCTCATTTTTACATATCCTAGATAAATGGCCAAAGGATATCAGAAGACCGTTTTCAAATGAAGAAATTAAAGCTATATATATAATCATATGAAAAAATGTTCCAAATCATTATTATTTAGAGAAATACAAATTAAAACTATAAGGTATCGCCTCACACATATCAGAATAGCTAAATTGCCAAAAAAGGGAAATTGATCAATGTTGGAGAGGTTGTAGGAGGATTGGTTCATTAATTGCTGGTGGAGTTATAAATTGATCCAACCCATTCTGGAGAGCAATATGGACTTATGTCCAAAGAGCAATAAAACTGATCATACCGCTTTGACCCAGCAATTCCAATTTCCATAGGCCTATATTCAGAAGAAATCATAATAAAAGGAAAAATCCCACAGGTTCCAAAATATACATAGCAGCTCTTTTTGTGGTGACAAAGAATTGGAAATTGAGGGGATGCCCATCAACTGGGGAATAGATGAGCAAATTTTGGTACATAAATACTACTGAATACTAGTGTTCTATAAGAAACCATATATGGTTGGACTCTAGAAAAGCATGGAATGAATTAAGGTTCTCATACTGGGCAAAGGGAGCAGAACCAAGAGAACATCCTTCACATTAACAACAACACTGTGAGTTGATCAAGCTTGATGGATGGAGCTCCTCTCAGCAGTTCAGAGAGCTTACTACAACCCTATTAGACTGGCTGTAGACAATACTATCCCCATCCAGAGGAAGAAAAACAAAACAAAACAAAACAAAAACCCCTTCAGAATCTGATGAATACTGCATTCAGTTTTTAAAAAAATTTCCCTTATGTACTTCTGTCCCTTAAACCAAAAATGATTAATCTGTAGACATGTTTAACACAAATGTGTATGTATAATATTCACCTAACTGTTCACTGCTGAAGAAAGGAAAATGGAAAAGGAAGGTGGAAGGAAATTATGCAACTTAAAAATATACATATGTTGCAAAACTTTCATAACATATATTTTAGACATAAATTATCAATAAAAGAAGGAAAAAAGATCATTTTCAGCAATCATCTTTTTGGGCAATATCTTGAGTTCCACATTTTTACCCTCCCCCTGCCTCCCCCCTCTCTTAATCAGAGAGTAATCTGTACATACAATCTTTATTGTACATATATAACTATATTAAGCATATTTACACATTAATCATATTGTGAAAGAAGAATTCGATCACAAAAGGAAAGAAAAACCATAAGAAGGGAAAAACATAATATATAAAGCAAATTTTAATAATTTAAATAAATTAACTTCTGCCACCATAGTTTCTTCTCTAGATATGGATAGTATTTTCCATCATAAGTCCTTTAGAATTGTTTTTGAAATGAGCAACTCTATCACAGTTGATCGTCATTCAATGTGACTGTTAGTGTGCACAATATTCTTTTGATTGTGCTCACTTCACTCAAACATCAGTTTATACGATTTTTTCTGAAGTTCAATGTCTCATGATTGCTTACAGAATAAGAGCACTCCATCACATTCATAAACTACAGTTCTTTCAGCCATTCTCCAAATGATGGAGTCTCCACAATTTCCAATTCTTTGCCACCATAAAAAAGAACAGCTATAAATATTTTTGTAGTGTGAGCTTTTCACCCTTTTTTGTGATCTCTTTTGGATACCAACCTAATAATGTTATTTCTGGATCAAAAGATATGCAACAGTTTTATTGTCCTTGAAGCATACTTCCAAATTGTTTTCTGGGAAGATTAAATCAATTCACAACTCCACTAACGATGCATTGAGAGTCCCAGTTTTCCCACATCCCTGCCAAAGTTGATCATTTTTATTTTTAGTCATATTGGCCAATCTGATAGGTGTAAGGTGGCACTTCAGAGTTGCTTTAATTTGAACTTCTCTAATCAAAAATGATTTAGAGTATTTTTCCATATGACTATGGATATCTTCAATTTCTTTTTCTGAGAACTGCCTTTTCATGCCCTTTGACCATTTGCCAATTGGGAAATGACTTATTCTTGTAAATTTGATTCAGTTCTCTATAAATTTTAGAAATGAGTCCTCTATCAAAAATATTGGCTGTAAAAATTGTTTCCCAACTTATTGCATTCTTTTTAATTCTGGTTGCATTGGTTTTATTTATGGAAATACTTTTTTAATATAATCAAAATAATCCACTTTGCATTCTATAATGTGCTCTAGCTTTTCTTTGGCCACACACCACTCCCTTTTCCATAGATCTGACAAATAAACCAATCCTTGTTCTTCTTACTGACTTATGGTATCACTTTTTGCATCTAAATCCTGAAGCCATTTCAACCTTAACTTGGTATAAGGTATGAGATGTTGGTCTGTGCCTAGTTTCTGCCATACTGTCTTCCAGTTTCTCACTTTTTCTCACTGAGTTTTATCCCAGAATCTGAAGTCTTCAGGCTTATCAACAATAAATTGCTATAGTCATTTACCACTCTTTCTTTTGCACCTAATCTATTCCACTGACCCACCAATCTATTCATATTGTGATATTTTAAATTTTCACACAAAAATTTCTTTAACTTCAAATTTATGTTCCAAAGAAATAAGCAGCATGAAGACATAACTCTGTATTTTAAACCTAGTTCAATTTACTTGAAATGATAATAGGCTACACCTGCATATAGATTAGATTAGTTCTAATTATTTCATTGAGTCAAAGAAATGCACCTAATAAATGGGAATAAATTATGTTTATTGGTCTGGGTCTCCACTCTTTTATATGTAAATTGGAATAAAATCAGACCTAATTGTCTCATCAAGAAAAAGGATTATCAAATGAACATTTTCTGTCTGAGTGACTGGTGTCCATTAGTAACAAACCAACTTGGCCATAAGAGATGAGGAGAAGAGTGAGCTATTCCATGAACAATTAATACAGTATTTAAAGCAATCATGGGACCTGAGCAGTGAAGAAAGAGCCTGACTGTTGGTACAAGCCATTCATGAATGAAACATTGTAAGAATAATGAATAACTAGAAGAGCAGAACTAGATTGCTTCACAAATTAAGTGCTTGAACTGGATCAGGAAGAGCTCAATTCAAATCCTACTTCTAGTACTTATTTGTCAGATGACAATGGGTAAATTATTTCCATAACTCTTGGAGTTTCTATTTCCTCATCAGTAAAATAAGAATTAGAAAAATGTACTCATGCACTGATTTGCTATGAAGATCAGAGGAGATTATACTGGAAAAGCTCTTTGCAAACGTTATAGTATGATTATAAATGTCAGTTATCATAATAGTGTCCTCAATCTTTTTAGTGAACTAAAAAGAGAAATTGACAAATGAGTAAGAGAAAAAGATGCATAATTTCAGTAAACTAGAGGAAAAATAAATCAGTATGGAGAAGAGGAATGGGAGGGGACAATTATAGTTGGTCTGTTCTCTTTCATGATGACTTTTATGAAGAGATGAAAACAGAAGGCAGAGAAAAGAAAATTCTGCTGCTTTTGTCATGGGCCAGATGATAGACATACTGTTAAATGGAAGATTTCCTATAGGAATCTGCTCTTCAGAAGGTGAAGATTAGTTGTCCAACAGGAGGTTATAGGTAGAGGAACTGATTACTAATTCCTTTGATAAAAATCCACAGGGCAAGAATTGTAGTGATTTATAACCCAAATAAGAATTCCATGTGAATTTCAGATCAAGAAAACTGCATTTTGAAGAACTGACCAGGAGAACAAAGGAAAGAACTGCTAGAAAAATTTTGTGGGAAATTCTTTCATAGGCTATGGGTAAAGATCATTTATTTCCTTCAGGAATAAAACAAAGAACGTATGAGTTTTTGTGATTTAACTATTGGGATGGCAATTTAGTCAATAAATATCATTAAATAATGTTGAATCTTTGACTCAGTGATAAGACTCCTATTCACATTTTGCCAAAAAAGATCAAAATGTGTACCAAAATATTTATAGTGGTACTTTTTTGTTGAGATAAAGATTTGTAGGGGAAAAAATACTAGGTGTTCAATTCATAAAGTTTGAACATGTTATGAAATATGAAGTCTAATTGCTTCCTGCCATATAGGAGATGTCAAAAAGGGAAGATTTGGAGAAAACTGAGAGTATTGCTTTAACTGAAGGGGCAAATGAAGAGTTAAGAGAGAAGTAGGAGAAGAATTTACACAATAAAAAAAACATTGTTGTGAAAAACAAAAAGGAAATAATGAAAACAATTTAATTCTTTTTTAAAAAAAATTTAATTATTTAACTTTATTCCCACCCCGTTACAAGGAAAAAATGTTTCACTGTTTACTTCCAAAGCTTTAAGTTCCAAATTCTCTCCCTTCCTCCCACCCCACTTCCACTTATTGAGAAAATAAGTTACTTGATATTAGGCTGAAAATGTATTATCACAAAATACATTGCCACAAGTCATTTTGTTAAAGTAAATATAACGGGGAAGCTAAGTGTCGCATTAGATAGAGCACCTGCCCTGGAGTCAGGAGTACCTGAGTTCAAATCCAGCCTTAGACACTTAATAATTGCCTAGTTGTATGACCTTGGTCAAGTCACTTAACCCCATTGCCTTGCAAAACAACAACAACAACAACAACAGCAACAACAACAACAACAAATCAACATAACCCTCCTCCCATAAACAAGAAACCTCATGAAAAATAAAGAGGAAAAAAATATGTTTCAATCTGTATTCAGATGCTATCAGCTCTGTCTTTGGGATGGATAGTATTCTTTTACATAAGTCCTTCAGAGTTCTTTTGGATCCTAGCATTGCTAAGAAAAGGTAGGTTATTCACAGTTGATCATCCTGCCATATTGCTATTACTATATATAGCTCATTTCCCATTGCATTTGCTCATGTAAGTGTTTTTCATCTCTTCTGATCTATATCTATATCTATATCTATATCTATATCTATATCTATCTATCTATCTATCTATCTATCTATCTATCTATCTATCTATCTATCTATCTATCACAATGGCACTGATAGGACAAAGGGTAGGAATGAATCTAAAACCTTTTGAGCATAGTTGCAAATTGTTCTACAGATTGTTGAATGACTTCACAACTCATGCAATAGTGCATTAGTGTCTCATTTTCCCTACATTTCTTCCAACATTTGTCATTTTCTCCTTCTGTTCCATTAACCAATCTAACAGGTATAAGCTAGTACCTCAGAATTGTTGTTCCAATGCATATTTCTCCTATCAATAGCATTTTTTAAAAAGTGATTTAAATAGATTACTTTGATACCCTCATTTGAAAACTGTTCATATCTCTTGATCATTTATCAATTGGAGGATGGTTCTTATTTTTTTATAAATTTGACACTGTCTTCTATGTTTGAGAAATAAGATCTGTATTAGAGAAATTTTTTTGCAAGGCAATGGGTTAAGTGACTTGTCCAAGGTCACACAGCCAGGAAATTATAGAGCTAGTGCTCTATCCATTGTGTCAATTAGCTGCCCAGTAAGATAGATTTTTATACCCTAATTGGATGTATTTATTATTGCAACTCTGAGTCAATTCCAGTGAGAGTAAGGCTCACTCCCCCTTATAGTCCCTTCTTCCACTCCACTTCAAAAGCTTTTTCTAGGTTACTTTTTGTGAAAAAACATATCCCTTTCTATCTCTTCTTTTCCTTTCTCCCAGCACATTCTTCTCTTGCCCATTAATTCTGTCTTATATATCATTATATTATAACATATACCTTCAAATTCAACTCCCCCCTGTGCCTTGTCTATATATGCTCTTAATTGACCTAATTCATATGAGTTATCAATATTGTCTTCACATGTAGGAGTTTAAGCAGTTCAACATTGTTAAATCCCTTATGATTTGCCTTTCCTATTTACATTTTTATGCTTAACTTGAATCTTATATTTGAAAATAAAATGTTCTATTCAATTCTGGTCATTTCATCAGAAAAGTTTGAAAGACTCCTGTTCAATTGAATAACCATCTTTCCCCCTGAAAAAGGGTGTTTGCTTTTTTCTGCATAGTTGATTCTTGGTTGTAATTCAAACATATTCCAATAATATATTCCTACAATTCCTTAATGTAGGACTCTGTTAAATCTTGTGCTATCCTGACTATGATTCCCTGATATTTAATGGTTTCTTTAGGTTGTTTTCAATATTTTCTCCTTGACTTAGGAGTTCTAAAATTTTGAGTGTAATTTTCCTGGCAGTTTTTATTTTGGAATCTCTTTCAGGAAGTAATCAGCATAGTCTTTCAATTTCTATTTTACCCTTTGCTTCTAGAATATCAGAGCAGTTTTCCTTAACAATTTTTTGAAAAAATGATATATAGGCTCTTTATTTGGGCCATAACTTTCAGGTAGTCTAATAATTTTTAAATTATTTCTTCTGGATCTGTTTCTCCAATGAGATGTGTCATGTTTTCTTGTAGTTTTTCATTATTTTGATTTTGTTTTATTTTTTATTGATTTCTCACAAAGTCTTCTGCTTCCTTTTGCTCCATTCTATATTTTAAGGAATTATTTTCTTCAGTGAACTTTTGTATTTTCTTTTCCTTTTGGCCAAGTCTGATTTTTAAAGATTTTGTTTTCTTTAGTAATTTTTGTATTTCCTTCTCTGAGCTAATGACTTGGTTTTCAAGATTTTCTGGCATTGCTATCATTTCTCTTCCATTACCTGAAACCAATTCATATTTTTCCTGGAGGTTTTGTCTTTGTTATCTTCTTCTTCTGAGTATGTATTTTGATCTTCTATCTCAACAAAGTAATTGTCTATTACTGGATAATTTTTTCATTTCCCTGGTCTATGACTTAATTTTAACCTTTTGTTAAGGTGGGCTCTGCTTCCAAGGTAGAAGATGCTCTGTCCCAAGATTTTGAGAATTTTTTCAGCTGTTTTCAGAGAAACCCCCAGGGATCTGGAAGTTCTCAATTCCTCCAAGATTTTTATGAGAGGCTCTGACTGCTCTCCTGGCCTTTGCTCTGGTCTGTGGGTGACTACAAGCACTATCCTCTGCCCTGGAGTGTGAGGAGGGTTCCTGTTTGATTAGTAATAAGCTCTACTATGCTTCTTCTCCTTTTCATGGGATGGGTGCCCCAAACTGTGACTCAGATCTGAGTATGGGCAAAGCAAGAGTTCTGCCTCAGTGATAGCAAAGAGATCTCTGTATTCTCCTTCTGACCCCTTACAATAAGAGGAATGAAAGTTCTAGAAGCAGCTGCCACTGCTTATTAGCTCCTTGGGTCTGCTCCTAGTCTAGTGGGGTGGGCCTCTGCTTCTGAGTGTTGTGCTGCACTGTGTTCCAATCTCACCCTGGTGCAGCAGATTTTTTTCTGGCAATATCTGGGCTGAGAGGTCTGGAAATTGCCATCCCCTGCCCCCCCCCCCCCCACTTACCCGGGTGTTCCACTGTCTGTTTGTGGATGACTGGTGCAGCTTGGACTTCATTGTGGGTTCTTTCTTTTATGTGAGAGACCCTTCCCATGGATCTTCCAAGTTCTCTTGATTTGGAAAATTGTTTCATTTGGTCTCTTTGTAGGTTTTGTCACTCTAGAATTTGGTTAGATTCATTATTTAAAGGTATTTGGAGTGCTTTGGGGGAGAGTTGGAGGAGTGTCTACCTTTACTCTGCCTCCAGTGTGAATAATTTTAATCATGGCAAAGACTAGAAAGAAAGTCAGAAGACTGAGGGTGAAGCATGATTCCCACATCTCAGAAGATAGTAGACTGCAGTCTCCAAATGATACATAGACACTTTGATACATGTTTATTAGAAGAGAGATATTTATTTGTGTAGGGATAAGGTTGTGGGAGGGTAATTGATGAGGAATAGTGAATCCAATGTAAAACAAAATAAAAGAAAGTATCAATAAAATATTTAAAGATACAAAGAGAGCAGAAGGAAATGACGAAGAAATCAAAGGCATGTAGGGAAATGTTAGTAGTTCCATGTTAAAATAAATATATTCTTTTATAAACCTTATTGTAATGTTTATCCAGTTTGTAATTTTTCCCGTAATGTTTTTTCTTTTTGTTTTTTTCCAAGGCAACGGGATTGATTAACTTGCCCAAGGTCACACAGCTAGGTAATATTTAGTGTCTGAGGTCAGATTTGAATTTAGATCCTCCTGACTTCAGGACCAGTGCTATATCCACTGCATCACCTAGCTGCTCCCAGTTCATCATTTTTAGGTTTTTGCAAGGGAAATGGGGTTAAGTGGCTTGCCCAAGAACACACAGCTAGGTAATTATTAAGTGTCTGAGACCAAATTTGAACCCAGTACTCCAGGGCCAGTGCTTTATCCACTGTACCACCTAGCCAGCCCCAGTTCATCGTTTTTAAAAGAAAATTTAAAAAGTAATAATTTAATCTGAAGTTGCAGATAGTTGCAGCATTTAGACTATTGAAAGTATTCATAATATAGAACTTTGTCAAGAAAAGAATTAGACAATAAAGTAATATTGAGTATTTATTATGTTTCAGACATTAGGCTTTGAGATGAAAAACAAAGTTAAATATCCCCTTCCCTTGAGAAACATAGATAATATATAAATTTTATAGACATCTACAAAAGAAATAAAAGTTTATTGACAGGGTCATGTAGTAAATTTCACTTGATTTTCTCTGGGACTTACTTTACTTATATGTTAAGAGACGTAATTGGACTTTATGCCTTCTATTTTCTCTTCCAGTTCTGAGTCTGATTCTATGAGGGGAGAAGGTAAAATGCACTGGAAACAGGCAAGATTAGGGAAAATTTCATATAGAAAAAAATATTTGAGTTGAGTCAAAAAAAAACTGTGGCAGGGGGAAAGAGCAAGTGTACGTGCTAGATTGGTTTCATTTAAGGACAAGAGTTAGATGGACTCAAGGGCAGTCAAGGGTACTTAAGACAGTCATTCAACAAATATGTTGAATGTGCTTATTTGTCAATCATTATCCCAAGCACTGGGGATTCTAGAATAAAAGTTATAGAAGTAATCTGAGTTAAAGGTAGTTTTACATACTGTGTGTGTGTATACATATATACATATATATATATATATATATATATATATATATATATACATATATATATATATATATATATATACATATATATATATAATTTCTTTGGCAAAAAAGAAGGGGATATGAGAATACTTAAGGGAAACTATCTGAGACCCCATCAAGGAAGAATTGCAGTGGAGGACTGATCAAGTAATAAGGATCCAGAATGGAAAGGCACTCAAATAACTGTAATAGTTAAGACATCCCCAGCTAAATTCAGTAAAACTATCTGGACACTTAATAAATGGGGAGGTGACTCAAGAAGTCCTTGAAGAAAAATATTAGATTTGACATAGCCATCAGGGGGTAATGATGGATGGGAATTTATCTTTAAAAGGTGGTAGTAGTAATAGTAGGAAGGCTATGTTCTAAGGAAAAGAATTGAGAAATTTCTTCTCAATGGAAAAAGTATATCTGAAATTGACTGCATGGCAGAAAAATAAATGGTTGAAGACAAGGCAGAGAGAGATTTTAAAGAATCTCTGTGATAAACTGGTCAGAAACATTATCTTCAATGAAGCAGGGAGAAAAGTAACCCAATGCCATCTGAAGAAAAGAACAGAGGGGAGTTGAGCAAGTTAAAAAGACTTGTAAAGATTCAAAAGTCAAAAAAGACACAAGAATGAGAAAAAAAACAGAACTGAGAAGTAAGGATTAAGATCACAAAGAAGTCAGACAAAAGTATAGGAAACTAGGTCACTGGAGAGACAAGCTCTCAAATGTTCAGGATAGCTAGTTTAAGGCTTTCTTGTTTTGTTATTTGTTGATTTTTTGTTTTGTTTTTATTTGTGTGTTTGTTTTTTTCCTTTTTGGACAGAATATAGTGATGTGTGTGATACAGATAAAACCAAACTCATTATCTAAAAGGAACTATCACAAACTCAGAGAATCCCTGGTCAGCAGTGGTAGTATTCAAATAAATTAACAACCAATTCTCTGCCCTAATGACAATTTTTAAGTATACAAAAGGATTTACTGAAAGATAGTTTAATATTTCATGCTTTTAATATTAAAATAAGGACAATAAAAGAGGTATACTAGATTATGTTATATTATTCACAGTAAGCAAAGGTATCCTTATGGTATGAAAGCAGCCATATGACCACAGTAGCTCATGTTAGAACCAAAACTAATTCTATATATTCTCTGGTTTTTTTCTTCTGCTTCTATGACTTCCAAAATAGGGGATAAATATAACATTTGAAATCTATATTTCTATTGGCTCATTATGTCCTACCTTCCTAATGGTTTCACTGTTCAAGTAACACCAGCACATTCATATTATCTTGGGGAGGAATTTTGGATGTAAAATTACAATTATAAGCATAGTTTCAACAATTTTTTTTCACCTACATTTGAAATGAATATTACTATGGGCTCTTAGAAAATGCTGTTGTACAGATAAACATTAAAAAAAGAGTAAGGAATGTAAATTTGTGATTTCTACGTTGGATGACTGTCCAGATGTCCACCTTATAGAGAGCCCTGATTACAAGTGCCATTTTTAACAACTAGTTCACTGAATTCAATGTAAAATTAGGTATTGGTTCTGCTGCATGGGTGGGAGCCAGCTAAATCCCACCACTGCTCTCAGGTCATGTAGTCTAACTTATATCTAAGCAATAATCTCTTCTTTGACATTCTCAATAAATAGTTCTACATCTTCCATTTCAAGAGCTTGTAAAATGAAGAGATTAATTCATTATAGAAGCAGCATGCATTAGTAGACAGCATGCTGAATTTGAAATCAGAAGCCCTTCATTCAAGTTCTCCTCAAATACTTACTAATTTGGATAACATTGGGCAATTCCCTTAACCTCTCTGACTCTCAGTTTCCTCATTGGTAAAGTGAGGGAACTAATTTCCCTCTAAGATCCCTTTCAGTTCTAAATCAATAATTCTATGGCAACCCATTTTATATTTAGACAATAATCAACTGGAAATATCAAAGGTGAGGAAGGCAATCAAAAAAAAAAGCCAACACAAGACAGTTCTACTTAAGCTTAAATCATAGTCCTCAACAAATAAACAAAGAAGAACTACAGTACAATATAAATAATAATGGTGATGTTCAAATTTACATTGTCTTCATTTTCTTCAGCCTTTTGGCTTTATTTAATGAAATCTTGTTGTCCCATAGAGTTCTTGTTTTCCATTTGTCCAATTCGAATTTTTGTTTTCTTCAGTTAGCTTTTATGCTTCCTTTTCCAGTTGGTTAATTTTACTTTTTGATGAGTTTATTTCCTTTTCTAGTTGATAACTTTTATCTTTTAACAGAATTGATTTTCTATTTGCCTAATTTTACCTTTTAAAGGTATCGTTTTATTCATTTGATTTTTCATAATTCTTCTGCATGACATTTCTTTTCTTATTTTTTCTTCTTCCTCTTTTCTTTGGTTTCTAAAGTACTTTTTGAAGTCTTTCAAGAAGTCTTTTGGAATTTCATGTCAAATCATAAATCCCTTTGAGGTTTCCTTTATAGGCATTTTGTCAATGCTTTCCTCTTTTGAAATGGTGTTTTTATCATCCCTATCAGAATAATAAATTTATATGGTTGGTATTCTTTTGGGTTATTTTTTACTCATTTTTATGGTTGAGCTCTGCTCTTAGGGCAAAGGGGGCACAATATCAAGCTTTCTGCACTGGCATCTCAGATGCTAGTGGTTTGCTCCCTCCATTAGGATAACCAACCCAGACATACTTGGGCTTAAATTTTGCATTCTGATATGGGATTGGAACCCTCACACCTGGCCTTCTGCACCACTGGCTTGCTGTACCAGGACTTGGGTGTACTAAGAGGCTCTGGTTTACTTCTCTCCTGCCTACTTTTTCCCTTAGGTTTTTGCAAGGCAAATGGGGATAAGTGACTTGCCCAGGGCCACACAGCTAGGTAATTATTAAGTATCTGAGGCTGGATTTGAACTCAGGTACTCCTGACTCCAGGGCTGGTACTCTATCCACTGTGTCACCTAGCTGCCCTTTCCTGACTACTCTGGGCTGCATCTCCTTTTTACAAGTGAGACAGAACTTTTTTGAAGGTCCACCATGATATCTTGAGTTGAGTTCCTGTTTCATTTTGGTTTTTGTGGGTTCTGTCATTTTATTCTGTCTGTTTAGAGACTTCATTTCAACTTCTTTAGGGAAAAAAAAAATTCTAGGAGCTTCCTAGATTTCCACTGATATCTTGATACTAACTTTCCAAGTCATTCAATTTAAATGTTTTTAATAGTCTTTCCAATATTTACCATGTTCCTTAGTCTAATAGGTATCAGATAAATGTTCAAATGGTTTTAATTTGACTTTTTTGAAATTATTAAAGATTTAAAATTTTTGAGGCTATTGATAGCTTGGATTTCATTCTCAAAAACCTATCATTTCTTATTATTAGAATACTAAACAACTGGAGAATAACTGATATTCTTATATATTTTAAATGTTTCCACCTGTATCTTGGATATAATCCATTTAGAGAATATATTTAATTCTGTTGTTGTTGAGGGAAACTGAGGAGAACTCAAGAAAACTTCCTAGCTTTTCCCTACCATCTTGACTTAACCTCAATAACTTTAGTTTTTATTATATTGACTCAGTCAACCTTCAAACAATCTTCATTTTTTCAAATATTTGGGCTGTCTTTATTTGTGTGAATAACATTTTTATTATGGTCATATAGTTCATGTTTGTTTGGTGGCAAATAAATGCTCAATATTTTACATTTTATGCAATTCTCTTAAATGAAATTTATTTGTCGATATATTTCTGATAACTTTTATTGATTTTATATAGAAACAGTAATGTTTTATGAGGGTTAATTTTTTTATCCTATAACTTTACTAAATTTGTTAATTGCTTTGACTAATTTTTTACTTGAATCCCTTAGCTTCTCTAAATATACCATAATCTGCAATCAAAATGATAGTTTTAATTCCTTGCTGTCTCTGCTCTTTCCCTCAGTTTCATTTTCTTGTCTTATTGCTATAGTTAGCATTTCTGAGAAAAAAAGAATAATGATAGTGATGATGGACATCCGTGCTTTTTCCCTGGTCTTATGGGAAAGACTTCTAGTTCATTACTACTACAGATAATGATTGTCATTGGTTTTAAATTTGTTTATTTTTCTAATTATGTATAAAAGCAATTTTTAACCATTCATTTTTTCACTTTAATTTTTATTTTTATTAAAGATATTATTTGAGTTTTACAATTTTCCCCCAATCTTGCTTCCCTCCCCCACCCCACACATAGCACTCCCTCAGTCTTTACTTTTTTTCCATGTTTTACCTTGATCCAATTTGGGTGTGATGAGAGAGAAATCATATCCTTAAAGAGAACAGAATTCTCAGAGGTAACAAGATCAGACAATAAGATATCTGTTTTTTTCCAAATTAAAGGGAATGGTCCTTGTTCTTTGTTCAAATTCCACAGCTCCTTATCTGGATACAGATGGTACTCTCCTTTGCAGACAGCCCAAAATTGTTCCCAATTGTTGCACTGATGGAATGAGCAAGTCCTTCAAGGTTGAACATCACTCCCATGTTGCTGTTAGGGTGTACAATGTTTTTCTGGTTCTGCTCATCTCACTCAGCATCAGTTCATGCAATTCCCTCCAGGTTTCCCTGAAATCCCGTACCTCCTGGTTTCTAATAGAACAGTAGTGTTCCATGACATACATATACCACAGTTTGCTAAGCCATTCCCCAATTGAAAGACATTTACTGGATTTCCAATTCTTTGCCACCACAAACAGGACTGCTATAAATATTTTTGTAAAAGTAATTTTTTTACCCTTTTTCCTCATCTCTTCAGGGTATAGACTCAGTAGTGGTATTGCTGGATCAAAGGGTATGCACATCTTTGTTGCCCTTTGGGCATAGTTCCAAATAGCTCTCCAGAAGGGTTGGATGAGTTCACAGCTCCACCAACAGTGTAACAGTGTCCCAGATTTCCCACATCCCTTCCAACAATGATCATTATCCTTCCTGGTCATACTGGCCAATCTGAGAGGTGTGAGGTGGTACCTCAGAGAAGCTTTAATTTGCATTTCTCTAATAATTAATGATTTAGAGCATTTTTTCATATGACTATGGATTACTTTGATCTCCTCATCTGTAAATTGCCTTTGCATATCCTTTGACCATTTGTCAATTGGGGAATGGCTTTTTGTTTTAAAAATATGACTCAGTTCTCTATATACTTTAGAAATGAGTCCTTTCTCAGAATCATTAGTTGTAAAGATTGTTTCCTAATTTACTACTTTTCTTTTGATCTTGATTACATTGGTTTTATCTGTGCAAAAGCTTTTTAATTTAATGTAATCGAAATTATCTAATTGGTTTTTAGTGATGTTCTCCAACTCTTCCTTAGTCATAAACTGTTCCACTTTCCATAGATCTGACAGGTAGACTAGGCCTTGATCTTCTGATTTGCTTATAATATTGTTTTTTCTGTCTATGTCCTGTAACCATTTGGATCTTATCTTGGTAAAGGGTGTGAGGTGTTGGTCTAATCTAAGTTTCTTCCATACTAACTTCCAATTATCCCAGCAGTTTTTATCAAAGAGGGAATTTTATCCTAATGGCTGGTCTCTTTGGGTTTATCAAACAGCAGATTACTATAATCCTCTCCTCCTTTTACACCTAGTCTATTCCACTGGTCCACCACTCTATTTCTTAGCCAATACCAAACAGTTTTGATGACTGATGCTTTATAATATAATTTTAGATTGGGTAGTGCTAAGCCACCTTCGTTTGCATTTTTTTTTTCATTAAGCTCCTGGCAATTCTTGACTTTTTATTTCTCCATATGAATTTACTTACAATTTTTTCTAACTCATTAAAGTAATTTTTTGGAATTTTGATTGGTAGGGCACCAAACAGATAGTTTAGTTTTGGTAGAATTGTCATTTTTATTATATTAGCTCTACCTATCCATGAGCAGTTGATATTTGCCCAGTTATAAATCTGATTTAATTTGTGTGAGAAGTGCTTTATAATCCTTTTCAAAAAGATTCTGAGTCTGTCTTGGCAAATACACTCCCAAATATTTTACACTGTCTGAGGTTACTTTGAATGGGATTTTTCTTTCTAGCTCTTCCTGCTGTTTCTTGCTAGACATATATAGAAAAGTTGAGGATTTATGAGGGTTTATTTTATAACCTGCAACTTTGCTAAAATTGCTAATTGTTTCCACTAGTTTTTAGATGATTTCTTGGGATTCTCTAGGTAGACCATCATGTCATCTGCAAAAAGTGAGAGCTTTGTCTCTTCCTTCCCAATTCTAATTCCTTCAATTTCTTTTTCTTCTCTAATTGCTGATACTAACATTTCTAATACAATATTGAATAGTAGTGGTGATAATGGGCACCCTTGTTTCACCCCTGATCTTATTGGGAATGCCTCTAGCCTTTCCCCATTGAATATAATGCTTGTTGATGGTTTCAGATAGATACTGCTAATTATTTTAAGGAACAGTCCATTTATTCCTACACTCTCTAGTGTTTTTAATAGGAATGGATGCTGTATTTTGTCAAAAGCTTCTTCATCATCTATTGATATGATCATATGATTTCTCATAGGTTTGCTGTTGATATAATTGAGTCTACTAACAGTTTTCCTAATATTGAACCATCCCTGCATTCCTTGAATAAATCCTACTTGATCATAATGTATTATCTTTGTGATGACTTGTTGTAGTCGTTTTGCTAAAATTTTATTTAGGATTTTTGCATCTATATTCATCAGGGAAATGAGTCTATAATTTTCTTTCTCTGTTTTAACTCTTCCTGGTTTAGGTAACAGTACCATGTTGGTCTCATAGAAAGAGTTAGGCAGAGTTCCATCTTTCCCTATTTTTTCAAAGAGTTTATATAGGATTGGAACCAATTGTTCCTTAAATGTTTGGTAGAATTCACTTGTGAATCCATTTGGCCCTGGAGATTTTTTTTTTAGGGAGTTCAATAATGGCTTGTTGAATTTCTTTTTCTGAGATAGGGTTGTTTAGGTAGTTAATCTCTTCTTCATTTAACCTGGGCAACTTATGTTTTTGTAAATATTCATCCATTTCACTTAGATTATCATATTTATTGGCATAGAGTTGGGCAAAATAATTTCGAATTGTTACTTTAATTTCCTCCTCATTGGTGGTGAGTTCACCTTTTTCATTTATGATACTAGATATTTGGTTTTCTTCTTTCTTTTTTTTAATCAAATTGACCAGAGGTTTATCAATTTTATTGGTTTTTTCACAAAACCAACTTTTGTTTTTATTTATTAATTGAACAGTTTCTTTGCTTTTGATTTTATTAATTTCTCTTTAATTTTTATAATTTCTAATTTGGTATTTGATTGGGGATTTTTGATTTGTTCTTTCCCTAATTTTTTTAGTTGAATGTTTAGTTCATTGATTTCCTCTTTCTCCAATTTATTCATATAAGCATTTAGAGCTATAATACATCCCCTGAGAGTTGCTTTGAATGAATCCCATGTTTTGGTGTGTTGTTACATCATTATCAGTATCTAGGATAAAATGGTTAATTCTTTCTATAATTTGTTTATAGTCTACTCATTTTTTTTTAGGTTTTTGCAAGGCAAACAGGGTTAAGTGGCTTGCCCAAGGCCACACAGCTAGGTAATTATTAAGTGTCTGAGACCGGATTTGAACCCAGGTACTACTGACTCCAAGGCCAGTGCTTTTTCTACTACACCACATAGCCACCCCTTCCACTCATTTTTTAAAATGCGGTTATTCAGTTTCCAAATTGTTCTGGGTCTATATCTCCTTAGACCAGTATTGCATATGACTTTTTTTCATTGTGATCTGAGAAAGATGTATTCACTATTTCTGCCTTTCTGCAGTTGATCATTAGGTTTTTATGTCCTAGTACATGGTCAATTTTTGTATAAGTTCCATGTACTGCAGAGAAAAAGGTATATTCCTTTCTATCCCCATTCAGTTTCCTTCATAAGTCTACCATATCTAATTTTTCTAACAATCTATTTAGTTCCCTAATTTCTTTCTTGTTTGTTTTATGATTTGATTTATCTGGATCTGAGAGTGGGAGTTTGAGGTCTCCCACTAGTAGAGTTTTGCTGTCTATGTCTTCCTGTAATTCTTTCAGCTTCTCCTCTAAGAATTTGGGTGCTGTCCAACTGGGTGCATATATATTCAATATTGAAATGAATTTATTGCCTATGGTACCTTTTAGGAGGATAAAGTTTCCTTCCTTATCTCTTTTAATGCTATCTATTTTTGCTGCTGCTTTTTATGAGATAAGGATTGCTACCCCTCCTTTTGTACTTTAGCTGAAGCAAAATATATTTTGCTCCAACCTTTTACCTTTACTCTATATGTATCTCTCTGCTTCAAATGAGTTTCTTGTAAGAAGCATATTGTAGGATTCTGGTTTTTAATCCACTCTGCTATTTGCTTACGGTTTAAGGGAGAGTTCATCCCATTCACATTCAAGGTTATGATTACTAATACTTTATTGCTGTCTATGCTATCTTCCCTCTGTTTGTATTTTTCCCCTCCCCCCTTTTATCCATATTCCCCAGTATTTTGTTTTTGAATACCACCCCCTTCAGTGTGTTTGCCCTCCTATATCACACCTCCACTTTCTTTCCCCTTTCTCTTTTTCCCTTTTCCCTTCCCTTCCTTTTGTTATTTCCCCTTATTTCCCCCACTCCCCTTCCCTTTCTCCATTCCCCCTCCCCTTTTCCCCCTTTAATACTTGAAAGGTTAGATGTTTTATAAGTTAACTGAATATGTGTAGGTTGACTTTTAGCCAAGTCTGATGAGAAGAAGATTCAGGTGTTTCTCCTCTGCTCCCTTCTTCCCTTCTATTACCATAGGGTTTTTGTACCTCTTAGTGTAATGAGATTTGTCCCATTCAATCCCCTCCCTCCTCCCGTCTCTTTCCTGTCCCCCTTTTTAGGGAGGTAGTATATTTTTTTATATCATTCTATCTAGGTCATAGAAAATTCTGAGTGTCTGTCCCTTCTCATTAAGTATATTCTATTGAATAGAGTCAAAATTCCTTAGAGTTATTAGAGTCTTTCTCCCAAGTGGGGTTAAAGCCAGTTTCATCCCATTAGATAGCAGTCTCATGGATAGGTCATGGATGTCCATCATTTCTGGCTAGGTATATTTTCTCTGTTAGAGTTACATTTCTCAGGATTTATGAGAGTCTCCCCCCCACCCCATGCTGGGATATAGCCCATTTCAACTTACTGGATTGCATTTTTTTTTTCCTATTACCACCCCCACTTTTTTTTTTTTACCTTTTCGTGTGTCTCTTGAACCTCCTGTTTGATGTCCAAATTTTCTGTTTAGCTCTTGGCTTTTCATCAGAATTTTTGGAATTCTTCCATTTCATTAAATGTCCATCTTTTCCCCTGGAAGAGAAGGCTGAGCTTTGCAGGAAAGTAGACTCTTGGCTGTATTCCAAGCTCCCGTGCTCTTCAAAATATCTCATTCCAGGCCCTTCGATCCCTTAAAGTTGATGCATCCAGGTCCTGCGTGATCCTTACTGTGGCTCCTTGATATTTAAATTTTTTCTTTCTGGGTGCTTGCAGGATTTTCTCTTTTATCTGATAGTTCTGGAGTTTGGCTACAACATTCCTTGGTGTTTTCATTTTAGGATCTTTTTTCTGGTGGATATTGTTGTACTCTTTCAATAACTACTTTGCTCTCCGATTCCATGATATCAGGGCAGTTTTCCATCACTAGATCCTGGAAAATTAAGTCCAGGCTTTTTTTCTCTTCAATGTTTTCAGGAAGTCCTATAATTTTCAGGTTGCCCTTCCTCAATCTATTCTCGAGGTCAGTGGTTTTGTTGATGAGGTATTTTACATTTGCTTTTATTTTTTCTATTTTTTTATTTTGTTTAACTGACTCTTGCTTTCTCGTGCAGTCATTAGTTTCTATAGACTCCATTATTTTTGTGGGGGAGGGGTTTTCTTCATTTACCTTTTTCAACTCCTTTTCCAATTGGTCAATTCTACTTTTGAAAGAGTTTTCCATTTGACCAATTGAGGTTTTGAGAGAATTAATTTCTTTTTGCATTTGCTCATTTGAGGATCTGAGCGAATTATTTTCATTTTGTAATTGTCCAATTGGTGATCTGAGAGATTTATTCTCCTTTTGTGTTTGTCCAATTGTACTTTCTAAGGTATTAATTGTTTCTCCCAAATTTTTAAGCTCCTTCCTTATTTCTTCAGGGAAGTCTTTCTGTGCTGGAGACCAGATTGTATTCTCCTCAGTGGTTCCAGGTCTCTCTGAGTTGGTGTCTTTCCCTCCCAGGAATTTTTCTATGGATCCACCTTTCCTCTGACCCTTCTTCATTATGCTAATAACTTGAGTTGCAGGGGGGGGGGGCTGGTTCACCTGGGCTTGAGATCGCTGAAGGCTTTACTGAGTGCAGTTTTTCTGGCTGGCCAGTAGGAGGTGCTGGTTGCCCTTTCTGGGGTGTCTGTGACCTTGGTTGGGAGGCCTTCTCCCTTTGCTGGAAGGCATGAGTTGGAACTATTGAATTCTTTTGCCTTCAATCTATGGTGGCCTTTACCCTGGCCTGATGTCATTCCTCAGCTGGGCTGGTTCTTCTGCTCACACACCTGGGCCTGAGGCGGAAGTAATTTGCCTTTGTTTGAGGAGAGGCCTCTGTGCAATGGAGATGTGCCCTCAATTTCTCAGACCTGAGAAGCCTAGGGATGGTGTCTTCCGTGCTCCTGCACCAGAACTCTTCCCCTAGCCTGTTCCCCGAGCTCCAGGGGGACAGCACCAACACCAGCGCCTCTGCTTCCCCGTGGTCCCAAGCCCCTTTCTTTCAGCCCCACCGCTGATCCAGCAGGTCCGGCTCTTGGGCCCTCAGACTCCTGGTTCCAGTTTAGCTGTTAATCTGGCTGATCCCAGGCTGCATCTCCCTTGGAGCCCAGACTCACCCGCAGGTACTCAGCCAAGGCTGCTGCGGGAGACAAATCCTGAAGTGGATCTTCCTCTCCTGGCTTTTCTTTTTGGGTTTCCTGGTTCAGCTTACTTTTAAGAAGTTTGTTTCATGTGATAGATGGGGAAGAGATCAGGAGACTTTAGAATTGTGCCTGTCTTCTCTCCGCCATCTTGGCCAGAAGTCTATCCATTCATTTTTAAAAGTTTTTCCTCTCTCATCCTTCCTTCCCCACATCCTAGGATGGCAAATAATCTGATAAGATTTTACATATATAATCATAATATACATGTTTCCATATTAGTCATCTGTGAAAGAAAAATAAGAACAAAGAGAAAAAACACATGGAATATAAAACAAAAAACAAATTTAGAAATGTCATAATAGCATGCCTTTATCTGCATTCATACTCTATACTTCTTCCTTTGAATTTATAAGACATTTTCTAACATAAATCTTAGAATTATCTTTGACCACTGTATTGTTGAGAAGGACTAAGTCTAACATAGTTGATCATCACTCAGTATTACTGTTAGAGTGCATGATATTTTCCTGGTTCTACTCATTTCATTCAGCATCAGTTCACATAAGTATTTCCAGGTTTTTCTGAAATATGCTTTCTCATCTTTTTCTCACAGAACAATAATATTCCATTGCATTCACATGCCATAGTTTGTTCAGCCATTTTCCAGTTTGTGGGCATCCCCTCAATTTCCCATTCACTGCCACCAGAAATGGCTCCTATGAATATTCCTGGACAGGTCAGTCTTTCTTCCTTTTTTTGTCTTTGATATATAAATCAAATTGTTGCATTGTTGACCAAATGATATGTACAGCTTCATAACACTTTAGGCATAGTTCCAATTTGCTTTTCAGAATGATTGGATCATTTCTCGACTCCACCAACAAGGCATTAATGTCCCAGTTTTCCCATGTCCCCTCCAACATTTATCATTTTCCATTTTTATTCAATGAACCAAATTGATAGGTGTGAGGTGCTATCTTAGTGTTGCTTTATTTTGCTTCTAATTTCTCGAATCAATAGTGACAGAGCAATTTTTCACACGACTATATTTAGCTTTATATTATACGTAAATTTAGCTTTAATTTCTTCATCTGAGAACTTCCTGTTCATATCATTTGATTGGTATTAATTTGGAAATGACTTTAATTTTGTAAATTTTACTCAGTTCTCTCTATATTTTACAAATTAAAGTTTTATAAGAAATACCAGCTATAAAAATTGTTTCTCAATTTTTTACTTTCCTTCTAATCTTAGTTACATTGCTTATGTTTGTGCAAAAATGTTCAATTTAAAGCAATCAAAATTATGCATTTTTGAATTACATAATGTTTTCTATGATTAATCGTAAATTCATCTACTCTGTATAGATATGACATAATTCTTAGCTCTTCTAAAGACTTATAGCATATCACCCTTTATATGCAAATTATGTACCCATTTTTAGTTTTTTTTTTTTTTTTATTTTGCAAGGCAAACAGAGTTAAGTGGTTTGCCCAAGGCCACACAGCTAGGTAATTATTAAGTGTCTGAGGCCGGATTTGAACTCAGTGGCTCCTGACTCCAGGGCCGGTACTCTATCCACTGCACCACCTAGCTTCCCCTGTACTCATTTTTTATCTTATCGTATTATTATTTTTTGCTATGCTAGTTTTTGCCCCTTTTTTGTTATACTAGGTTTTTTTTCTTTTTGCCAAACTAGTTTTGCTCTTTTCCAATTTTCCCAGTAGTTTTTGTTAAATAATGAGTTCTTATCAAAGAAGTGGAGAGTTTGGGCTTTTCAAATAGTAGATTATTATAATTATTTATTACTGTGTTTTGTGAATCTAAGCTATTTCAGTAATCCTCCACTCTATTTCTTAGTCAAGTTTTGATAACTGCTGATATATATGTATACACACACACACACACACACACACACAAACACACACACACACACACAGACATATATATGGCAAGGCCAACTTACCTTACTTTTAAAAATTAGTTTCCTTTATTTCTTCTAACTCTATAAAATACTTTTTGGTAGTTTGGTATATCACTGAATTAGTAAATTAACTTAAATAGAATTGTTTTTCCATTATATTGCCTTGGGCTACCCATGAACAGTTAATATTTTTTCCAATTATATAGATATGAATTTATTTGTGTAAAAATCATTCACAGTTATCTTAATGAAATTTTCCTTAATTTTTATTTCAATCTCTTATATAGAAATGCTGATGATTTATGTAGGTTTATTTCATATTCTGTATATATTATATTTAAATAATTATAATACATTATGAATGTTTTATTATATATAATATTTAATTTTTTGGTTGATATGACAAAAAAGGAAAATGAAAAATTATGGAAAGATTGTGGGAAAACTGGGACACTATTGTACTTTTGGTGTTGTGAACTGATCCAACCATTCCAAAGAGCAAATTGGAACTATGCCCAAAGGGCTATGAAACTGTGAATATCATTTGGTCCAACAATATCACAATTTGATCTATATACCAAAGATAAAAAATGTAATATATATTAAATATAGTTTATTATATATATGCAGCTTGATTTTCAAGAATTATCTTAGTGAATCATTATATCATATTCAAAGAGTGATAGTTTTGTTTCTTCATTGTCTATTTTCATTCCTTCATTTTTTCTTCTCTTATTGTTATAGCTAACATTTTTATACAATATTGAAATAAAAATAGCATGAATCCTTGCTTTACTCTTGCTATTCTTTTGTTTTTGTTTTGATTTTTTTTGCAAGGCAATGGGGTTAAGTGACTTGCCCAAGGTCACACAGCTAGGAAATTATTAATGTCTGAAACCAGAAATCAACTTAAGTCCTCTTGACTCCAGGGTCAGTACTCTATCCATTGCACCACATAGCTTCCCCCATCCTTGCCATTCTTGAGAGGGCTTTTGATTTAACCCCTTTAAATATAATGATGGCTGATAGTTTTAGATAGTTTTTTTTGCTAATTGTTTATGCTTTTTAAAGACTCCATTTATTCCTATGGTTTTTAGTGTTTTTAATTGGAATGAATTTGTCTTTTGCAGCATCTGTTAAGATGATCATGTAGTTTCTGTTGAATTTTTATTGAAATTTCATTCATGCTGATAGTGTTCCTAATATTGAATCACCCTTGCTATCCTTGTATATATCCTTGCTGGTCATAGTGTATGATCCTGAGCATACATTTTCTTGCTAGAGTTCCATTTAAAATTTTTGATTCAATATTAATTAGGGAAATTGGTCTATAGATTTCTTTCTGTTTTGACTTTCCCTGGTTGATGTATCAGTACCATGTATATGTCTTAATTCATTGCCTATTTTCTCAAATATTTTATATAGTACCACTGTAGTCAAATTTCCTTTAAATGTTTGTTAGAATTCACTTATAAATCCCTCTGGTCCTGGAGATTTTTCTTGGGGTTCTCTTTGATGACTTGTTCAATTTCCTTTTTTTCTAAAATTGAATTATATAAGTATTCTATTTCTTCTGTTATTTTGAGTAATTATATTTTTGTAAATATTCACTTATACAATTAGATTGCCAATAGATTGGCATGCAATTGGGCAAAATAACTTCTATTTTTTATTTAATTTCCACTTCAATGGTGAAGTATCATCTTTGATACTAGAAATTTGATTTTCTTCTTTTTTTAAAAAAGTCAACTTTATCAAATGCTTATTTATTATTTTGTCATAAAACAAGCTCTTCATTATATTTATTAATTCAATGTTTCTCTTACTTTCTATTTTAATAATTTTTTTCATTGATTTTCAGTATTTCTTATTTGGTGTTTATATGAAAATTTTTAATTTGTTCATTTTCTACTTTTCTTAGTTCATTTATCTACTCTTTGTCTATTTTATTAATATAGCCATTTGCATCTATTCAATCCCCCTAACAACTACTGCTTTGTCTGCAACCCTTAGATTTTAGTATATTGTCTAATTGTTGTCTTTTCTTTGATGAATGTATTTATTATTTCTATGATTTATAGATTTACCCACATAATTCCTTAGGATTGAATTATTTATTTGTATTATTTTTTGATATATGAATAAACTTTTATTAAATTTACTTTTTATTATGTCATCATATGAAAAGAATAAATTTTGAATTTCTACGTTTTTGTATTTGAATGTGAAGTTTTTGATAACTTGATATATTTTTGCATAGGTGTCATGTACCACTTAGAAAAAGGTATATTTCTTTCTAGTCTCATTCGGTTTTCTTCAGTGGACTATGATATCCAACTTTTCTAAACTGCTAATCTCCTTAAATTATTTTTTGTTTAATTTGTAGTTAGATTTATCTAGTTCTGAGAGAAGAATGCTGGGATAGTTTCTTTCCTCCTATAACTCAGTTAGCTTCTCCTTAAGAAATTTAGATGATATTCTATTTGGTACATATATTTAGTGGCCATTTGGCCACTTGGGTTCCAGGCTAAGCCTCCAGGACAAGCCTCACTTGGTTATTATTTGTTTTTTAATGGGTCAGAGTGAGTGTAAATAGCAATTTTTTCCTGTTCTTTATAGAAACCCTAAGGACCTTATCCTCTCATTTTGATTTTCTTTTGAATAGGCAAACTAGGCCATCTTTTGCCTTATGTCTTACCTCCCTTAAATCACTGAATGAGTGTTTCTCCAGGCAAACTGAGACCTCAGAAAGATCTAGACTTAAAAAAGTCAAGGTCTCCCAATGCATCTGAGATCTTCTACAGTCATCCTGATCTGTCTTGCCACTGATCTCAGAGTACCCTGGAGGAGAAAGTGAGACTGATGGGTTTATACAACTCTGCCTCACTTAAATCCTATTCACTTTCAAGTCATGATACCCTCCTCATGTCTCTAGTTATTTTTGAGAATGAAGGACAACAGAAATGATATTATTTCATTGATATGGCCCCTTTAAGCAGAATATAATTTCCTTCCTTGTCTCTTTCAATTAGACCTATTTTTATCTTAGTTTTTTTCTGAAATCACCATTGTTATCCCTCTTTTTTTAAAACTTTACCTGCATCATCATCTATTCTGCTCCAGTCTTTTATCTTTACCTTGTTTGTCTACTCAAAAGTCTTTCTTGTAAACAATATATTGTAGGATTCTGATTGTTGATCCTCTCTATATTAATAGCTTCTATTTTATGGATTCACATAAAAGTCATGATTCCTCTGTATTTCCCTCCATTCTGTTTTTCTACTCTCCTCTTACTTTGTCAGTCTTAATTGCCTCTTTCCATTTTATTCCAAAATCTTCCCTTCATCCAGTTCCTTTGCTTTCTTTTATCTGCCTATTTTTCGATAGAAATAAGAAATTCACTATAGAATAAGATAGATTTCTCTATATGCCATTCCTTCTTTGAGTCAAATCTAATGAGAGTAAGGTTCAAACAATATTCACCCCCCTGCCTTCTTCTCTCCAATGTAATATTGTACCTTTATGTAATATAATTTACCCCATTCTCTCAATTTAATCCTCTTTGCCCCCCTTATATTTTTTATCATCCTGTCAGTCAACTTATACCTGTATACTCCTTCTAAATGTCTTTATAGACAGAGTTATTAAGAGTTACAAGTTACAGGTCTCATCTTCCTATGTAGAGATGTAAATAGTAAACTGGATAACATTTATTTAATAACAATTTTTTCCTTTACCATTTTTTAGGTTTTTGCAAGGTAAATGGGGTTAAGTAGCTTTCCCAAGGCCACACAGCTAGGTATTATTAAATGTTTGAGACAGGATTTGAACTCAGGTACTCCTGACTCCAGGGCTGGTACTCTATCCACTGCAACAGCTAGCCACCCTGCCTGTACCATTTTTATGCTTCTAAGAATCTTCTATTTGAAAATTAAATTTCTGTAGCTTTGTTCTTTTCATTAGGAAGGTTTGAAAGGTTTGAAGTTCCATTTTTCTTCTTGAAACATTATTTTTAGTTTTTCTAGATATTTGATTCTTGGTTGTAATCTAATCAGCTTTGGTTTCTAGAATATTATATTCCAAACCCTCTAATCCTTTATTGTAGAAGTTGTCAAATTCAGTGTAATTATTACTACAAAACCTAGATATTTGAATTGTTTCTTTCTAGCTGATTGCAATGTTTTCTCCTTCACCTGAAATTTCTATAGCTTTGCTATAATATTCCTGGGAGTTTTCATTTGGGGATCTCTTTCAGGAGGTGATTGATGGACACTTTCAATTAAAATTTTACTCTCTGGTTCTTGGTAATTAGAGCAGAATGATAATGTTATATAGGATGCTGTCCATACTGGTTTTTTTTTTTTATCATGGGTTTCAGGTAATCTAAAAATTCTTAAATTACCTCTCCTGGATTTATTTTCTAAGTCAGTCTTTTTCCAGTGGGATACTTGATGTTTTCTTCTATTTTTATACTTTAAATTTTTAATTGATTTTTGAGTCTCATAAAGTCATTAGCTTCTTCAGTTAGCTTTTGTACCTCCTTTTTAATTTAGCAATTCTGCTTTCAAAGGAATTGTTTTCATTAGAGGATTTTTATATCTTCTTTTCTAATTAGGCAATAATCCTTTATAAGGAATTGTTTTCTTCAGTGGATTTTTGTAATGCCTATTCCATTTGACTAATAGTGTTTTTTAAGGAATTGCTTTCTTTTTCTAAGCTATTGACTCTTCTTTTTCATGATTCTTTTGCAGGACTCTTATTTTTTGTCCCAATTTTTTCTATGTCTTTTAAATGATTTAAAAATATTCTTGACCACCATATTTCTCTTTGGTGCTTCATATGTAAATATTTAGACTTTGTTGTCCTCTTCTGAGTTTGTGTTTTGATCTTTTCTACCACCATAGTACCTTACTATGGTCAATGATTTTTTGTTTCTTTATTTTGCTAATTTTCCAGTCAATTTTGTGACTTTTAAAGTTGGTCTCTGATCCTAGGAACATGGAACACTGACTGAAGTTTTTTGATTTGAGATTTCTGTGCAGGGACTCTAGCGCTAGCTGCTCACTGCATGCACTAGGGTAGTCTGGCCTATCTACTCAGTTTTGCCTGGGGACTTTGGGTTTATCAAGTTTGACCAGTACTTAACTGGCATCCATACAGATGCTCTCTTTGTTGCTGGTCTATTGAGCAGGGACCTCAGGACCTTGTTTGTTTTTATGTGTAGGTGCTAGGGCCCTTCCTTTGACTTCCTGGGACGCTGCCTAAACTAGGATGTGCTCTCTGTCCTTCTAACTTACTTTGGGCAAGAAAATTGCTTTACCCTGTCCTTTCTTGAGTTCATTTTGAGGCATGAATTAAAGTTGTTTTTATGGAAATTAGGAAAAGTTTAATTAACATCTTGTCTTTTCTCTGTGATCTAGGACTTAACTTTTTAAAAATTTTATTTTTAATGAACTTCTTTGTCTGTCCTCTGATGTCAACTATTATTGCTGTGTGGATGACACACAACTATGTACTCTTCTGAGTTTCCATGCTACATTACTTAGACATTTAGAGCTACAGGATCTATAAACATCTCCTAGTCAGTGGGACCCAAATACCACACATCATTTTGCCTCTGAAACTCAACCCTTTTCTGAAGTTCTTTAAGTGTCTCTCTAGGCTAAAATTATTCTTCCCATCTTATAACATCAGATTCAATCAAAACTCCATATTCTACTATCCCCATCTATATTTAGATAGTGCAATGGATAGAACACCAGCCCTGAAGTAAAGAAGCTCTGACTTCAAATTTGACTTCAGATACTTGACACTGAGTGATCTTGGACACTCAAGCTTGATTGCCTCACATCCAGGGTCATCTCTAGTTGTCCTAATTCATATCTGATCACTAAATCCAGATGGTTCTGGAGAACAAATTGAAGTTGGTGACATAACACATTTCCCCTCACTCAAGTACAATTCCCTTTCTTGTCATGGCATCAGTCCCTGATGTCATGATCTTCTTCGAGAACAAAGGACACATATCATTAGCATTACCATTAACATCATTATCATCATCATCATCATCTAACCAGAAAAAAATT
The DNA here is from genome assembly GCF_037893015.1 of Macrotis lagotis. NCBI lineage: Eukaryota > Metazoa > Chordata > Mammalia > Peramelemorphia > Peramelidae > Macrotis > Macrotis lagotis. Next base: position 636,966,245 of record NC_133658.1, read on the forward strand.
TTGATGATTCTGTCCCCAAATATAGCTTGCATTCCTACAATTTATTTTTACTCATGTGTCCATACTCTACTTCAAATTCCTCCCTCCCTCCCCAATAACCTTTCCTGGCCTATTATAAAAGCCTTTTAATTAATTTTTAATGCCTCAAATCTGTTTCTCCTTACTACTTGAATATATTCTTCATAAGAGTATCAAAATACTGTTCCTTGATAACATATTTAAACTCATCACTACCCTTTTCAATGAATTCCATGGTTTATAGACTACTCTTTGATCATATCTTTGTTAAACATGAAGCTTCATTCATCTGTTGTCTAGCAAAATTATCCTTTTAGTTATTATTTACATATGACTTTTCATATATTATTACTGAACCTTTGCACAGGATGTTTTTGCCTTAGTTCATCCCAACCTTTTGCCTAGTTCACCCTAACCTCTAAATATTAGAAATCTTTAATTTTCTTCAAAACTCAATTCAGAATTAAGGAAAATAGGCTAAGTATTTCTTTTATTTGTGCATATTTGTATACTTATTGTCTCTTCCATATCCTTGAAGACAGATTATTTTTGATTTGTTTTTGCACCTATAGTACCTGTCACAGTGCTTGGCATGTGGTAGTTGTTAAAAATATGGTTGTTGAATTGATGGATTAATTGACTGACTTTTGATAATGCTAATTAATCACATTTTAAGACCTTTGGAAACACGAAAATGACATGAACAAATTTCATCTGGAATGAGGCTAAGTAAAATATATTGTAAGGAATGGTCAAGGGTAAGAAAGCTGAGCTTCTATCATATAATATCATCTTTTATTCAGACCTTTAAAATTTCTTCTTTCTGAAGAAAGCTTTCAGAGAAATAGTAAAGACAAAAGTCTTAAGCAGCAATATAAATATTCTAATAATTTGTGCAAAATGCTTTGAAAACTTTAAATACTACATAAATGTTTTCAGTTTTTTTGTTGTATTCATGTACAGTAATGAATAGTATTCTGTTGTCATAGAAAGTACAATTATTATGAAGTCAGACAACCTGGATTTGAAGCTAGACTGTATTATGTAATTTAGAAGATTGAATCCCACCTCAAAAACTTACTAACTATATGACTTTGAACTAGTAATTTAACTCCTCAAGACCTCAATTTCCCAATTCTAAAATGAGTTGAACCAAAATTAACTTGTCTAAATTCTCTCTACACTCTAGAACCATCTCCCAATGACTCTATGACTAATGAACTATAAAAAAATTAAGAAACAGATAGAAATAAGGAAACTCAAAGACCAACTGCGAAATGTCTATAGTATTCTTGTATCATATGATTATTTGTTACCTGAATTCATATATAGATCATCCAAAAAATGAGGACTATGAAGATCAAATGAGAGCATTAACAATTTACAATTACTTGGTAAATCCTAAAGCTTAACCTGAGGAATATTGGAATTAGGTGAATCATCTGACTAGTAAGTCAGAAGCAGGATTTGAACCTAGATCTTTATAACTCTAAAGCCCTTGCCCTTACTATACTATTCATTAAAACCTTATACACTACGTAAAGGTCAATTATCATTATGATTCATTTCAATAACAGATTCTAACCTAAGACCAAACCTTTGCTATTCTTCACGTAATTGCATTAGTCCTATTTTCCTTAAACAATGCTTATTTTCCCTGACAAGTTGTTTTATAGTGAGATATATCTAAAAGCAAAGGTAGGAGAAACATCAAAATAGATGCATGAATGTTCTCTTGCCCTCTGTACCCAGACCATGGCTGACTGTCAAAGACAAGGACAATACAAATACCCTACTACCACAAAGGAACAAAAGAGCTGATTTCCATCCCTCCTGAAAAGTGTTTAATAAATGCCTTTTGATAATGGTCTCTTTCTCATTGGATTTTCAAAAATACCATCAGGACCAAGAACTCAGCTGACTTTCAAATATGACATGGCTGTTACTCTGACCTGCAGAGCGTCTCAGTATCATGTGGGAGTTTTCTCTGTAACACTTCCCCATTACCACAGAGATAACCATGAGAGGGTAAGACAACAGGAATCATTTTAACCATCTCTAGCCACTTAAAAAGCCTTAAATCCAGACTTTTCATCCTTTTTTCTTCTTCAGAAGAGTTCTTGTCAACTTGCATTAGATGTGAATAACACAAAGACTTAAAGACATACCCTCTGGTTAAATAAGGAAACTTAACAGTTTTCTGGAGCAGGCAGGATTAATCACACATAATAATTATACAAAGTGATAACACACTTATTATGAGAGCACATAAACACTATTAAACAAACAGTGGCAGCAACCTCTAAGAAAGAGGAAAATAAACATTAATTGTTAGTAGTTAGGGGAGGGAAAGACACCCAAAAATGCAAATACAGATATCCACTGACTAAACACTCTACATAATAAGGTTCTTGTAGTTTCTGTTACTTCTAGTCCTTAAACTAGCCTGTTCTTATTCTTGAAGAATATATGGGAGGAAGACTGATGTTTGACCCCCTGCATTGTTAAACTGACAGAATAAAGTAAGGGAAATTGTCCAAGCTGCACATTTCCATTTTCATTTCTTTAGTTTTAAATGACTTCTGATATCAGAAGATAGTAAACTGCAACCCCAGAGAAGGACTTTTAACACAGCAAAGTAAATTCACATGTATATGCCAATTTTAATATAGTTCTTTTTGATTCAAGCGCCATATGAACCATAAAGTTCACTTGATGAGACTGATTGACATTTTCACAGCAGTGTATTATAGGGACAATGGTCTTCCCGTACAACTTAACTCTATGGATGATGGAGAGCCCAAAAAGCAACTAGAGATGCACAACAGAAGTGGAAGAAATGTTTACTTTATTTTTCCCCCCTAAAAAAGAATAATTACAAGTCATTTAAAAATATTTTTATTCAATAAAATTCATTTCCTAACACTTTATGGTTTATATTACTCCTTAAAATCATAGCATAATCATCTGCAATTATCCTTTTGCATGGTCAGATTTCATTTGAGTCATTTCCAGGCTTACCCCAACAAATGATAACTTGTGGATATTTCCATGTAAGGAGAGATATATGACTGGAAGCTACAGACTTCACCCCAATGAATACTAAATGACTTCACCACTTCCCTAGTCAGAGATCTTATCAGTGACAACCCTATGGATCCCCTTCTCTCTTACAGAGATCTTAAGAATTTAGTGAAATAATTGAGAATTAGCACCCCCCATCATAGAGTACTTTCTAATTGACAAAGTTGCTAATTCCTACAAAATAAGCCCAAGTACCCCTCTTCTTATTGCACATGATTTTCTTTATCCCAGCTACTCTTTTACCAACTGCTTCTGTGTTGTAGCAACCAGATAAGGATAGTATAATAGTAGAAAAATTGGAAACATTAGGAAAAAATATTTGAGCGCTTTCAATATGATAATGATATATCTCTAATATCCCCAATAATTAATTTTTTGAACAGTCACCACAGGAATGTGATTGTGAGATTCTCAGAATAAGCAGTAGCACATTAAAAACTGTCCCTCCATCTTTATATACTGATATAATTACCCATCTCCCTTCTCTTGCATTGACATTTTTTTACTGTTTGCCTTTTGTAGAAATCCAGAGTCTGGGATCATTAAATACATAAGAGGCTCAGAGATCTATATTTTACCTTTCTGTCAAATATTTACATGTCATGCATAGAGCTTCACAAAGGAGTTGTTGTGATTAGTTGCCAAGAAATATCAAGAATCAAACGCAATTGTTAGTGTTTAAAGGTTTTCCTGTTTATTTCTGCAAATACAGAGGATAAACACTGTCAGTTCAAAGTAAACTCTGGAGTATATATTACTTTCTAAGATGATAGTCCCTTAAAGCTCTCGTATCGTTGAAAACACATGCCACACTGTTGCATTTTTCAGCCAACCCTTTGTGGTCAGTGGTACCATGTGTGAAGAATCAAGCAACTGCCTTTCCCTCCAGCCACTTACCAACTAATTAGAAACTTGCATTAAGGAGGCAAAACTTATGGAGACACACAAGGGAGGAAAATAAACCTAAACAAGCAACTACAAACCTGGTTGACATCTTGGAAGGTAGCAAATTATGTTTCATATTTGGGATAAACAGGAAAACAATACTACAATAGCCAGAGTTAGATGGGGGGAAGGAGAAAATAATGAAGCATTTCAGTTACTCTAAGCTACTGTTTTAAAGGTCTTGATTTTGAATGATGTTCAGTAGATTTTGATTTAAGGAAGTCATTTGTTTCATTCCCTTGAGGATTATTTGTTAGCAGTAATTCCCTTGCCAAATAATTTTCCCTGATTCCCACTGATGATTAAAAAGTTAATTTCATTTAATGATGAATCCCAGTTGTGTGAGAACCACTAGATACTATATAGTATTATTATTTTTGTTCTTTTATTTGTTAAAAATATAACATGAAACAGTTGGAGTATGGGATTTTCTCTAGACCATGATACATAATTTTTTTCATAAGGAAATTACCAGACAAAATTAAACAAGTATGTTTTTAGGAAAATTTATACCATTTCATCTTCTTCATCATCACTTCTAAAATGTTCTGTTTCATTAGTCCTTGTGCTCTGTATAGATAGGCATATGATGATAGTCATCATCTAGATGAAGAAACTGAGAGTTTAAGTATTCTTCTATGTGTAGTTCCTTTATCCCATTCTCTCAAATTTTTCCTTTCTCTACTGACTTCATCATTCTCAGTTTTCTTCTATCTTTAAAGAAAACCTTGTCCTTGATCCTACCATTTCAAGCTGTTTTCTATAGTTCTTCTCCTTACAGTCACATCTTTTTAAAAAGTCATCTATATTCATGACTCTATTTTCTCAATTTCCACTTTCTTCTTAACCACTTACAATCTGATACGTATCCTTTTGACTTCACTGAAGCCACTCTAAAGATTAGAACCTACTCTAAACTAAACTACAGAAATCAGGAGCAAGATCCAGAGAGGAATCAAGAAGTGGTTGCTAATGAGCTCTTTATGACTAAATCCAGTGGGGTGGGGTAGAGCCAACATGGTGGAGCAAAATCAGTAATTCCCATAAGGTCTCCCCCAGGCTACTCCAAATACCTTTAATTAATGACTCTAACCAAATTTTAGAGTGACAGAACCCACAGACAAGACTGAGTAAAACAATTTTCTAGTCCAAGACAAATTGGAAGATCAATAAGAAAGGTCTGTTACACCTAAGCTAGAAAGGGCCACAGTACAGCATCCCAGAGCACCAGAATCCCTGGAGCAAACTGCTTACAATCATCCAGGAACAGCCCTTGGATGCCTGGGACCCTGGAAGTGGTGGCAGTTTCTAGACTTCTTGACTCAGGGATTGCCAAGGATAATTAGGAAGCTCAATGGGAAAATTCTACCTCATCAGAATGAGTGCAGAACCCAAGCCAGCTCGGGCCTTAGCACAGACCCAGCTCTAGGGGCCCAGGAGCAGGCCTGGGGAACCACTTGGCTGCTGCTTCCATTGCACTCAGTCCACGGTTGATAAGGGGGCCAGGGGAGATTTCAGAGGTTTCGTTGTTATCCAGAAGCAGGACTCTGTTGCTTTGACCAGATCCAGGTGCAGGTTGCAGTCTGAGACCCCAGGGAGCTTTACTGTTATAACAAAGCAGGGAATTTCCTCATGGTTCCAAGGCAGAAAGGAGTGCTTGTGGTCATCCACAGATGAGAGCACAGGTCAGCAGTCAGAGCCTTTCATAAGACCTTCGAGGAATTGAAGTCCCTGGGGAGAGTCTCATAAAACAGTTGCAGAAATCCTCAAAAGCCTGGGAAAGTGCTTCCTCCACTTTGGAAGCAGAGTCCACCTTAACAAAGAGTTATAATCATGTTATAGACTGGGGAAATGAGGAAAGAATGGAAGAAAAAAATCCAACCATAGACAATTACTTTGGCTATGTGGAGGATTGTAAGGGACTGTTTATGTGGGAATACTGTAAAATTTCATCACCTGGTGTCCTCTAGCACAAGAGCATTATTTACTGGTTGACTGTAGAGTGCCATGGGAGTGAGAGTGGACCAGGGACTGGGTAGGTTATTTAAGCACTTGTATTGGGTTTAATAAATGGAGAACTAGGAGATCTTGGAGAGCTTTAAGGAGAACTTGTCATCCTTGTCTCCCTTGTCTCCCACCTCTTCAATGGTTGCCTGGGTAAGGATAAGCTAGCTGGCAGGAACCTAACACTTCCTGAGCAACTAGTCTAACAGGAACATAACAGAGCATCAAAAGACCTACTCAGAAGATAACAAAAAATCAAAGTTTCTGCAATTAAAGCCTCCAAGAAATATTTGATTTGGGCATAGGCTATGGAAGAATTCAAAGAAGATTTTGAAAGTCAAGTAAGGGAGGGAAAAATTGGGAAGAGGAATGAGAGCAGTGGGGGAAAATAATGAAAACCAAGTTAGCAATTTGGTGAAGGAATTACAAAAAATACTTAATAAAATAATATGTTCAAAACCATTTGGGTCAATGTTCAAAGTAAAAGGTCAATAAGGAGAATATCTTAAAAAGCAGAATTGGCCTTAAGGAAAAGGAGATTACATAAACTCTCTGAAGAAAATAATTCTTTCAAATATAGAAGGGAGATAAGGGAAGTTGATGACTTTCTGAGAAATCAAGATACAATAAAACAAAACCAAAAGAATGAAAAACTGGGAGAAAATGTGAATTATCTCATTGGAAAGAGAGCTAAGCTGAAAAACAGATTCAGAAGAGATAGTTTAAAAATTATTGAACTACCTGAAAGTCACCATCAAAAAAAACACTGTAGGGGTGGCTAGGTGCCACAGTGGATAGAGCACTGGCCCTGGAGTCAGGAATACCTGAGTTCAAATCCGGCCTCAGACACTTAAAAATTACCTAGCTGTGTGCCTTGGGCAAGCCACTTAACCCCATTCACCTTGTAAAAAAAAGAAAAAATAAAACCTACCCCCCCCACTCTAGACTTCATTTTAAAAGAAATTCTCTTGGAAAACTGCCCTGATATCCTAGAAGCAGAGGCTAAAATAGAAATTGGAAGAATCTACTGATTACTTCATGAAAGAGATCACAAAATGAAAACTGACAGGAATATTATAATCAAATTTTAGAACTCCAAATCAAGGAGAAAATATTATAAGCAGTGAAAAAGAAACAATTCAAATAGTAGAACTGCAAGTGAGGATAACACAAGATTTAGTAGCTTCTACATTTTGTATTAGGAAGGCTTGGAATATGATATTATGGAAGACAAAAGGCTTGGATTACAACCAAGAATCAATTCACCAGCAAACATGAACATGCTTTTTCAGGGGAAAGCATGGAAATTCAGAGAAATAGGGGACTTTCACACTTGCATGATGAAATGACCAAAGCTAAACAGAAAGTTTGAGCTTCAAGTACAGGACTCAGTTGAAGTACAAAAAGGGTGGACGGGAAGAGTAAATTATGATGAATTTAATAATATAAAACTGCATGGATTCCTGCATGGGAAGATGATACTGAAAATACTCATATGCACCTTCTCATTTATTACAACAGTTAGAAGGAATACACACACACACACACACACACACACACATATACACACACACACACACACACACACACACACACAAGGCACAGGAAGAAGCTGAATTTTAAGGTATAATATATTGTAAATATGGAGTCAATGGGTCAAAACCAGAATGTACTGGGAAAAAGGGAAAGGAGAGGTAGAATGGACTAAGACAGTTCATGGAAAGGAATCAAGAAAAAGGTTTTGCAATGGAGTAGAAGAGGGGTAAGATGAGGTGGGGAATGAACCTTTACTCTCAAAAGAAGTGGCTCAGAGAGGAAATAACATATACATTCAATAGGGTGTAGAAATCTATCTTACCCTAGAGGAAAAATGATTGGAAAGTGAAGGGAGAAAGGGGACAAGGAGAGGGGAGGGGAGGGAATTGTAGATGCTAGAAAAGAGGGGAAATTGTGGGAGAGGATAGTTAGAGAGAACACTCTTTTGAGGAGGGACAGATTGAAAGGAAAGAAAGAATAGAGGAAAATAGGGATATGGGGAATAGGATGAAGGGAAATACAGCTAGCAATAGCAACTATGAGAAAAATATTGAAGCAATTGCTCTCATGTACTTATGATAAACAAAAAGCTGATGGAGCAGTTACGTGGCACAGTGGATAGAACACCAACCCTTGAGTCAGGAGAGCCTGAGTTCAAATCCAGCCTCAGACACTTAATATTTACCTAGTTGTGTGACCTTGGGCAAGTCTCTTAACCCCATTGTCTTGCAAAAAACAATCCCCACCCCACCGCCCCAAATAAAGAGAGAGATAATGGTGTCTGAATGCAGACAAGCATGATTTCTTCCCCCCCCCTCACTTTATTTTTCTTGAGTTTTCTCTTTCTTTGAAAGGGGGGATTATATGTACTTATACATCATTACTTTTGAAATAATGTTTTTCATGCCTACACATTTTTAACTTACAGTAAGTAACTTGCCTTCTCAATGGGAGGTGTGGGGTGGGAGGAAGGGAGAGAATTTGAAACTCAAGGATTTGGAAGTAAATGTAGAAATTTTCTTTTGCATGAAGCTGGGGTAATTATTTAAAAATAAAATAAAATTAAGAAAATGACTAAATTCAGTGCCTGTTTTTCAGTCATCATCTTTCTTAACCAACATAACACTACTGCCCACCTCTTCCTTGTAGATATTCTCTCCTTACCATAATTTCATTACACTAAACTATTGCTGATCTTTTTCTACTTCCATATTTAATTTTCGTCTTCTGTTTTCCATGACTGCACAGGCTGCCTGTCAACTGTACTTAGAATTTTCTCCTTTAACTCTGCCTCTTATAAGAACACCTATCCCCTTTCAAGGGTAAATGAGTACTTTCTACTTCAAAAGAACTTCATTGGTTCCTTCTAGGTGATAATACCACCTTTCACCCATTATCTATTTATTTTGCAAATATTTTGTATTTATTTTTAAGTGAACAGGTTCCATACATCCCAGGAACTAAGCTGTTAAGGCAAGGAACTTTTTTTATTTGTTTTTTCCTCCTAACACAATGTCTGTTATATAATAGTTATTTAATGAAATTATTGATTGGTTAAATGATTATCCTAATAAAGACAATTGTAGGTGGCAGGCAAAATTGAATTTTGAACCCAGATTTTATGACTATAAATCCTTTTTGACAAATTCATTGTCTTCTCACTGAATAAATGTTAATACATTAGAGAGAAAGAGAATAATTTATTTCCATGTTTTCCATGAAAAATTCTTAATGAATGCTCTTGATAATCATCTCTTATTGTATGTGCAAAAGCAATGATCACAAGTTGAATCTAATCCAACTTTCAAATGCTTTCTCTTTCTGAATACTCCATTGTCCTCTCAACCATTTTTCTTTATAACTTCATAATCAGTTCAGGGATAGCTATAAAAGGTAAGTCAACAGCAATTATTTTCACAATTTCCAATCACTTAAAAAGTTTTTACATTCAGATGTTTTTAAATTCAGACTTTTCATCTGTTTTCTTCTTCAAAAAAGATTTTGCCAATGTACATTCTCAATTAATAGCACAAAGGTTTACAAAGAATATTGCCTCCAGAGAACCATCCAATAATACCTGAGAAAGCATACATTCTTTTTAATCCATATCTATAAAATTAATTGGTTACTACCTTAGAAGGAAAATAGATACCAACACTGACAGGAGGAAATATTAGACAAACATTGTTATGGGTACTAGATAAGTTCAACAATTCAACCAATATTTATTAAGGAGATTTTATATTTATGAAATTTATCTGGAACAACGTGGATTAATGTACATGATAAAGTGAGAGGGAGAAGCATTAATGTAAGGATACGATTTCTGAGGCAACAAGGTAAAGCAGTAGAGTTCTGGGTCTGAGATCAGGAAAAAAGTGAGTTCAAATGTGACTCTAAGATACTATCTGTGTGACTCAGGGACAATTTAAGCTATTTGCTTCGATTTCTTTAAATGTAAAATGAGAATATTATTACCACTTTCCTTAAATGGTGTTTGTGAGAATCAAATAAAATGATATTTATGCTGTTCAGACACATGGAACAATAAATGCTATTTTTTCTTTCCCTTTTTACCTCCATCTCTTCCTCCCTCCCTACCATTCTCCTTTCCTCCCTCCCTCCCTCCCTCCCTTCCTTCCTTCCTTCCTTCCTTCCTTCCTTCCTTCCTTCCTTCCTTCCTTCCTTCCTTCCTTCCTTCCTTCCTTCCTTCTTTCCTTCCTTCTTTTCTCATTCCATTTTTCTCTTCCTTCATTTCTCTTTTCTGAGAAATATAAAACTCACCCTCATGGCATCATGGAAAGAACACTATACCAGGAATCAAAAGACTTAAATGGAAATACTGGCTCTGCAACTTAATTCCTATGTGATTTTGGGGAAAAATTCTTTCTCTCTAGACCTCAGTTTCAGTTTTTGCAAGATGGAGTTGACTTAAATAATGTCTAAGGATATTCCAAATGTCAGTAATCCTATTATCATTCACACCTATAAGACTTCCATATCAAGCTAAAAACTCTAAATATAAGCATAATGACCTCTGATCATGCAATAAACCAAACCATTATCAATCAAATCCATACATAAGATCATCATAATCTTGCTGGTACCCAATCTTACAATTACCCTTAATGTCAGAGTAAATTCTTAATCCTTACCTAAGCATTATTTTCCCAAGTTAACTTTTCAAATCAGCTCATCATTACTGTTATTTTCCATATATCATTCAAAATTTTATCCTAAATACTGACTCCCTTATATACAAGAGACGAGAAAGAGAATGCCTACTAAGACTTCTACTTGATTTCTTCTATACTACATGCAGTATCTTTAGAATAAATCAATATTTTATTCAAAAAGTTTTAAGGTAACAACAAGAAAGTAGGAAAAAAATGATAATTATGTTGTGTTAATGGAAGTGGGTAGGTTACATAGAAACCTTTACTTTCTGGGATCTTCTATTTTAAAATTGTCAGGGCATAACAAATTGTATGTTTTGGAAGAAATGAGATACGAGCCCACAAGTGTTAAAAACAGATTCAAAGAGGACAGTAAGATGGGATATACACTGTAAGCATCCAGAAATGATCTTGAGAGTATTGACATTGAAACTTTTCTTTTTCTTACATTTCCTTATTTTGTTTTTTAATTTATGGAATAAAACAAGCATCTGCATGACATAGCTTAATTAAAAAATAATTGCATATGCACTGCTCTTCTGATCACTGGGTTTAATCTTGCTGGAAATATGGTTATGGAACTTTAGTTTCTGACTTTTCTGGAAGTTTCTGACTTTAGCAGAAGAAGACAAAGAAAGAGGGATCTCTGTCATTTCTTTTTTACTTTTGAGCAAGAAACTTAAGCTACAACAGCCCATTAGAATCAAGTGTCAAACTAGGCAAACCATTAGATTTTCTCCCTCTCCTTAGTTTATCCTCAGATCCTTGGCTGAGATATCATTTCTTCTCTGGAAGAAGCATTCTTATTTCCAAGGATCAGCCTTTTGGGGACACAGAATAGCCCCAGGTATTAAGCCTTCATTACCCATTCCCCTGCCCTCTCCCCCACTCCTAAGAGTCTTTCTGATTTAGTGTTAGAAACTTCTTGCAATTTCCACTTAATTATGATTGTTATGATTATCCCTGTTAGAAAATTTTTGCAGCTGCTATCAAATAACTTTTTAAACTCATTTTCTATACCTCCTCTTTCTCAGAAAAAAATCCTTAACTTCTCACCAAACTAAGAAACCAAGGCTATCTGTAATGAATTCCCTCTTCTCCTTTACTAACCCTCAACATTTCTGCATATTATGACTTATGCTCTTGGTTGTGCAAGAGGTGTAACCTTTCTCTTAAAAAGACAATGTTTCTCTATTTATAATTTTGATTTTATGACTTTCTGTCTTTTCTGAAGGTCTGAACTTTTCCCTCTCCCGTTTATCTTCATATTCTCTTTATAATCTGGCTTCTGTCATGAATACAAACATTTATATATCTCAATCCTAAAAGCAAAACATAGCAGCAATAACTATAAAACCCATTGATTTGACCCTGATTCCATTTCAGTGCTTCATAATATCCTGATATGCCTCTTTTCTATTTTAAAACCAACTCTTTGAGAGGGAATTTTTTTCCTTGACTAATAATTTCCATTTATTCAATTTATTCAGGGCTTTAAACACTTAACCTTTTATAATGTAACTTCTGGTCCCACCAAAGGACTTAAACTTTTTTAAGCTTATCAACTATTTTAAAATATTTAAACCTAATGACTTTTTCACAATATTCTTCCTAAGATACTAGTGTTCTTTCCACCTCACATTATCCAGTATTTATTTGTACAATATGCACCATTTATCTCCCATCTTCTCTAGTACAACATAATTTACTTAAAAACTGAGTCTTTTTATTCCTTTAAACATGTAAATATACACACACATATATTTATGTACATTGGCTTTATTGAACTGAATTGAATGAAAAACAAAGTCTCAGAAGGTCATTCATTAAGAAAATATCTTGATGAGAGAGAGAATATTTTTTTTTCCTTTACCTGTCTTCATCTCACTGAAGAAAGATAAAACAATAGAGGAAAGGAGAGACTCATCTCTTTTGGGGAAAATTGAGATAGAAAGAGACAGAAAAACAGAATAGAAGACAACAACAGAAAAGAGAAGAGAAAATGATAGAAAACTGTATAAAAATGAAGGAAAGAATTCTGGAAAACAATCAGATTCTAACTGTCATACAAGGAAAGACAATGTACATTCAATGTCCACTAAGTTACCAAGTGTAAAGTGCCAAAAGCAGCAATGCATTTTCGTTCATTCTTTAATCAGTGATAAATGAATAGCTTTCCTCAGAAACCTAAACATGTGTTTGTTTTATTTCCTCAAAGATATATATGAGTTTCCTTTAATTTTTAATTTTTGTAGAAAATGAATAATTCTGCTTCATGGAAAATTTCTTTAATATGATTCCATTGAGTTACTTACAATATTTCTTGCTCGATTTCATAAAAAAGAAACTGTCCTTTTGTCAAAAAAAGAAATTAACATGAAAAAGAAAATAACCAAATGAATTATTACAATATACCTGCTATAGCTGTCTGTACTTGAGTTAAGAATTCATTTTATTGAAAAGTAATCCTTTCTGTTTAATAAAAATATATGCCTCTAATTTATTTTCTGTTGAACTTTATACTATTGCTAGTTCACTGCAAGTTTATAATAGTAAAAGCAATTAATTTCATTGATAATGTGTTGATATATTGTCAATTCAATTCAGAAAACAGTTTTTTAAGGATACACTTACCATGTACAAATGCTATGCTAGGTCCTAGAGATAAAAATCAATAGCAGTCACAAGAACAATAACAAGAAATATTCTTAATTTCAAGGACCTCACATTCTATTAGTAATAATATGTATGCATAACAATGAATATACATTCATGTAAGATGTGTACAAAAAAGAAATTCAAGTATGCATAAACAATTATTTTAGGGATTATGAAATATGAGGCATTATGTAAGAGAATTACTTTACCTGATATTTGATAAAAGTGAGGGATTCTAAAATGCCAGAGAGAAGAAAGATAATTCAAGGCTCAGATAACATATATTTTGTTGCTTAATGATTCTTTTATGTACAAATAGGTATATATATCCATTTTATATATATTTATAAAAGACATATCTTCATGTATAAACATATTACATATTTATACATCATATACATTATATATACATTCAGGTTGGATGCTTAATACAGTGCATGCAATGTATGCATATAGATGTATATGTTTATAAATACATATATTCCCATAAAGTTTTGGCAAGAAATTATTTAGGTTCTCTATGTTCAGAATATTCACTCACCTCTCATTATCCTAAGTTTAAAATCAGAGCTAAAAAGACACCTTCAGCATGATAATCATAATCTCCCCATTGGTAATATGCACTCATTTACATATTTGAATGATTATACATACACTCTAAACTAGTAAGACAATGACCCAAAATAACTTTTAATATATATGTATATATATATATATATACATATATATATCTATATATATATATGTAAGACTTTATTACAGTGATTTTTCTGATAATAATTAACCTGTATCTTTACTCCTGTATTTGTAGACAAAGGACTTGGATTCAAATCCTATCTCTGTCACTGAATATCTCTGTGACCTCAACTAAAAAAATTCTCCCTTCCTGGAATCTCATTTTGTTTGTCTTTAAATTATATAGAAAAGGTGGATTATTAGACCTAAAATCCCTTCCAGCTTTATAACTCATATCCTGTCACTTCCTTCTATCATGAATAACTCTACCTAGTTTTATTCTTAATTTAAAAAAAAAATCATAGACAATAGGAAAAAGGAGGGGAAAAACACTTAGCTAAGTATTATTTTCTCTTATTCCTTAATAGTATTCTCTAGGTCTGGCATTCCAAAACTCATGTTGACAACTCAACCTTGAACTGTGAATTAAGAGATAGCTCCCTGAAATGCTGAAAAATTAACTCAAATTCCAATACCAACCCCAGGAGCATAATTGCATCAAGGAGGAGGAACCTTGTCAAATACAGTCCCAAGCAAGATAATCAGTAGTTTTCAGAGAGTTTGACATTGAGGAGGTCTGAAAAACAACATAGAAGCCAAAGAAATACACATCGATGGTCTGTCAAAATTTTTTTGTTAGACATGATGCTATTATCAAGGCACATCAGGATGAAATGAAATGACCTGGCTGACCACAGGCTTACAAATGTCTTGGGAAGGAAGGAAAAACGGTGAATCAAAAGGTAGCTTTGTTGCATGTCCCCTCAGGCCTTTGTATTGACAGGAATGACAATGGTCCCAAGATGCACCATTATCTATGACCAGCAAACAGACATCAAATGCTCTTGAGCTGTCTCTGTCAGAATAGAAAATGCTGCTCAAAACATACAGGGCTTGTTACATTTTGTTCAGCTAAGGTTTGTCAAAAGCCAGGGTCACTGTGTGTGCCCTGCCCTGAAGGGGAATTTTAAAGAGAGAGGCACTCAATCCTTCAGTGCTTCTTCAGCAGAGAGACTTGGAGTCCGAAGATGACCAAAATGTTTTGAAAGTCAAATAATGACTCAGAAAAGACAGAAAACAAAATTAGTTGGAATCCAGTGGAATGTCTCTTTAGAAGGTGAGCTTCATTCATAGGAAAGGTTTAGGAGCATTCCCACATTTAGAGATGTTTGATGAGTCTAGTTCAGATGCCCAAAGGTAAAAGCCACCATTCAGAAAATTGTCCTGAAGAAAGTAAAGAATGTTTCATTCACTCATCTGAGCCATGATATGTAGCAGGTTTTACAATGAGATATTTGCAATAGTAGGAAATATTTCCAATTTATTCCTATATGAAAAGACTAAGTGAATTTATTGGGAAAAGTCTCTGAAATTTAAGCATACTCTTTGAATCAGAAAAAAGAAACATTTTGTTAAGCATTTTACTTGGAATGAAAGTTTTTTTTAATTCCCTACAAATATTTTTAAAATAGAATTTTTACAATAATTTAAAGGCTGAAAAATGCATCTATCCAGGGAATTCTTTAAATTGCATTTAAACTCACAGATTAGGTCCCCCCAGAAGTTCACTAGTCCCAACCAGGGAGTTTACCATTAATAATTAATCAGTAGATACAATTAGCTCTCAACTATCTTTTCTCTCCATCAATTTAGGGTTCAATCTCTTAAAAATACTCACAGTTTTTATGAGAAGTGTTTTCTCAAACTTGGAGAAGAGAGACTCATACTTGGATACATTTCGAGCAAAAGCAACTTACAACTAACTGGTCCAGCAGGACCTAGAAGTCTTTTTCTTCACAGACTCTTGATAGCTTGCTTACATACCTATCCTTGCTACTCTGGACCCTAGTCTATGAACCCTTTATGCAGGGGTCAGGTTAGTTGTAGCTACCTGTTTCTTCTAAGAGATTGGTTTTATATATTGGTATCTCTCTATTCCTAAAAGTGTGTGCCTCTGATTCCTCAGCTATTCCTTGAATTCTCTCAAAACATTAATTTTCAAATTGTATAGGTTATTTTCTACTCTCTGACTATTTATCATGAGGCAAAGGAAAGCAGAATGATCTCCTTCCATTGAACTATTCTAATAGGACTTATCTATTTAAAGCTATACAAAAATATTTATTTTTGATCATCCAATAAGGTTGCTCCTTGTATTTTCATAAGAAAAAGTATTACTAAATTATAAAGGGATCAGGTTATATGTTTCTTTAATCTTAGTTTAACACTATGTGGTAATATGGGAACAGAGTATTGATTGTGGGTAAACTGCCCTACAAAAGGTTCAGATCATTTCCCCTCTCCCCAATTCCTTCTCTCTTTCCAGACTCAAATCTAGTTCTGCTTCATAATGACTAAAGCTTCTTAATTCTCTGTGCCTCAGTTTCCTTCTCTTTCTTTTATTTTTAGGGATTTTTTTTGTTTTTTGCAAGGCAATGGGGTTAAGTGGCTTGCCCAAGGCCACACAGCTAGGTAATTATTAAGTGCCTGAGACAGGATTTGAACCCAGGTACTCCTGACTCCAGGGCCGGTGCTATATCCACTATGCCACCTAGCTGCCCCAAGTTTTCTTCTCTTTCAAAGGAGACAGTTGGACTCCATGACATTTTGAAATCTATCATTAATTCTATGATCTGTTTTTCCTCCCCCACCTCTTTCTACCTTCTTTTGACCCTTTCCTCATCTAATTTTATCTTTCCCCCTTTTATTCCTTCTTTTTTCCTTTGCTTTTCTATTTCTCTTTCTCCTTCCCTACAAATATGTATGACACTTTATTCTTTATCACTTTCCCAGGTGCAAAATTCAGAATAATTGTTGAATTGCTCTTGGAAGTGTTGTTCCCCTCGGACCCATTTGTAGGTGTTGAATTTTAATTCCATAAGCTCACCTGGTATCATTAATACTTGTTTATGAAAGTGAAAACTCTAAGTGAACCAGCCAGATAACTTTCATATTCAATCAAGCTATTATTTTATTGTTTTCTAGTTGTCCCATGCATATTAGTGTTGACTCTGTTTAAGACTATTGGATAGTCTAGGCATGTTTTTTCAATTAGCAATCATTTACTTTATCTTCCAAGGATTGCAAAAGTAAAAAAAAAAAACAACTTTTTAAACAAATATGTGATACATCAAAGAAAACAAAACTTCATATTGGCCATGTCTAAAAATGTAAATTTCGTTCTTCACCTTGTCTATCTCTTTTCTTTCAGGTGGTGGATAGGGAAAAGGGGAGTAAAAAATTATGTACTATCTTTCTATGCAAATAGACTGTGCTATACACTTTACAAATATCATCTCATTTAATCCTTACAGTAATTCTGAGATAGAAGCGCTTTTATTATATTCCCATTTAGAAGACGAGGAAACTGAGACAGACTGAGATTACGTTATTAGCTCAGGGTCCAAGCTAAACTAGTAAGTGTCTGAGGTTGATTTGAACTTGGGTCTTCTTGAACCAAGATAGTATTATTCATCACCAGTCCTCTGTAATCATAGTTAATCCTTGCTTGATTAGAATTTTTAAATCTTTTAATTTAGGGATTCATGATGTTTTTGTTTTTATATAATTTTTTTTCTGATTGAGACATGATATGCTTCTTTTATATCCCTCTTGCATTTGGCATGTAAGTGGCACTCAGTATACTTGTTGATTGATTGAATTCACTGAAGCATAAATAATAAAAGAGTTGTGTGAGCTACCTCTTTTCTGATTCCTGGATCACAAGTGGTCTTTCTACCATTTTTGTTTCCCAGCAGAACTCTTCTAAAACTTTCATAAGTAAGACAAAATTTAATTGTTCATTTTGGAAAGAAAATTTTGCCTATTGAAATTGTCAAACACATTATTGTTTTTTTCAATCAATATTTGATTTTGTCATACAAGTCATCAAACACAGTATATAAATTCTGTTAGAACTTAGGACAAAATCTCTGATGATCACTCACTGGTACTTGATATGAGGGGTCTTTATGTTTTGCATAAAGATAGAACATAGAACAGTCTTCATCAACTCCCCAAATTTGCTCTGATTCAAAGGATATGCCATTATTTCTCAATTCAGATTAAGAACATATCGTTTAGGGGCTGCTAGATGGTGCAGTGGATAGGCCACTGACACTGGAGTCAGGAGGTCCTGAGTTCAAATTTGACCTCAGACACTTGATAATTACCTAGCTGTGTGACCTTGGGCAAGTCATTTAACCCCAATGCCTTGCAAAAATAAAAAAAAAATTAGTTTAAGACTAAATAAATGTCTAATCAATTGTGATTCTTTTAAGCTAACTGACTTCTCTAAGGTGTAAAACAAAACAACATCTTCCCCTTAACATAATAGCTTTGGAATTCGAAATTTGATGTTTTCACTTTGGACTTTACAAGAGATGCTCTTTAATCTACTGAAGAGATATCAACATTCTCTCCAGATAAATGACAATCCTTCCATACAAGATATATTTATCAGTGTCTGTTAACCATTCAGGTATTTATAATGCCATGAGCTGAGTTTGTTGATCAACTTCACCTTTACCTTAAATATAAGAATTGTTATTCTTTCAAGGGCATCTTCTACCCCTAGAAATCATGATACCTAAATATCAATGCAATCCTTTTTAATCAAACTCCTTTATACTAGTATCTGCAATTTGTGGTGGCAGAAGTTCAAGGTAGAAACCAATAAATAGAAAGCTTAAGTCTATGTAAATCCAAACACCCTCATAAAAATGTTAGAACTTCTGAAAACCACTTTAATGTTGCCAGTCTCATAGACTATATAAACTTTATATTATAATTGTACTTCATACAACCAGGGCTAAAAATAAGAAACAAAACAAAACAATAACAAAAAAACTACACATGAAAGTTAATATTGTCACAACAATAAACCAATGTCACCTTGTAAAATATCCATTTGGAGTTTATTTCTGTATGCATATTGTAAAAGACATTGAACCAAACACAATATGAGGAAGAATAACAACAATAATAGTAGCATTTATATAACACTTTCAAATTTTTAAAAAGCCCTTTAAAATATGATATCATTTTATCTTCACAACAGTTAAATTAGATTATTATTTCAATTTTGCAAGGAAGCAAACAGACAAGCAGATTTTGATTGACCTGTTTAGCATCAGCATATTGCTTAATTGTTTCCCCCCCATTTGTTTTTGTTTTTTTCTTTGTTCTTTAACCAATTCTAAAATGCTTTGGAGATCACTACTCTATAATATAGTCTGTCATCTGATAATCTGATAAATAGGTCCCATTTCCCCCCCTTATTTCCCTATATATATTCTTAAACTTTTTTCCATTTATATGACTTGTGCAGTTGTTTTTCTTTAAATTCTACAAAATAATACGTTCATGACTTATTTACTGCAGCACTAAAGGAACAAATTAATTTTAATGGTAATTCCAGTTTTATTGTAATTGTCAATGTCCATCTATCCACCAATTTCTAAAGCTTTTTTTCCAATATATTTATATTATATTTATTTGTTTTAGAGATATAAAAGTAATTTAAATTGAATTTTTATTTTAACTCTTTGCTATTTGATAATTTTGTGCAGAAAGGTAATTTTGAGTTAATTTCATATTATCTAGGTCATAATTTCATCTGAATGGAGAGAAGATTTTTGAGTCTTTGTTTTCCAACATTTAGGAGCACAATTTGTTTATTCTATAGATATATCCAGAATTTCTAGATAATAGAAATCCTAAATTATCCATTATTTTACTAAAAAAGCTTCTAGTAGCTTCCCTTATAAACAATACTTAGTCTTGATTTTAGACAATAGAGTTTTTAGTCATATATTTTAACTTCTCTATTTAGAGTTTTCAAAGTTAATATATGCTTTTGTTTCTTTAATGTTTTGTACTTATTGAGATCCTTTTGACACAAAACCTATTGGTATTGGGCTTAATTTAAGTTACTGGCTCATTTTTCCTCATCTATAAAGCGAGAGAATTCACCAAAATGAACCCTAATGTCTCTTCTGATTTCAGATTTGTGATTAAATGTGATTTTTGTTATCAAAATTAGCTATTATATTTATATCTATATAATTAATATTTATAATTATGTATAATTTCTATTATATGTATATAATTTTACAGTACTTAATCTTCCATGAATTCATGGAAAAAATAGAGGACTTTTTAATTTTATGGCTATATATGCATTCATAAAAATTTGATTTTAAAAACATAACTTATTTTCTAATTTATTATTTTATCAACATTTATTCATGATTGAAGTTCATAATTTTGTTTTCTTCTTTAACTCTATTTTATCGCTATATAAATGCTATATATAACAAAAGGAATTTGTTAAGGCCCTTTCAATTTCTATATTAATATTTCCTGTAACAAAGAGGCTTATTGCACATTAATTTTATTTCCATTCACTCTACTTGGAAGTACATTTGAACTGAAATATTTTTGCTTAGATGTTCACATATGGCTTCCACAATTTTGATTCCTAGGTAAGGTGAATTTAATTCACTCTCTTGTTTTTAGTCTGTATATTTTGGATTATAATATATACTCATTTTTATACATATATACATATACCTATACATGCGTAAATATTTCATTTAACTTCCCAATTTTGGCATATAATCATTTGTAATATTTTCTCACAATTTCCTTTTTCCCACTCCATTTTTTATGAATTCTCTCTACTCTTACTTTTATAATAACATTTTGGTAGAACAAGCAAATGGCTTACCTATGTAATTGGTAGTATAAATACAACTTTGTTTTTCATCTCAGGAGTTTTATTTGGTTTTCTTTTCAAAATTGTTCATCTCTGATTTGGAGTATATTTTTAATATCTAATGTTTAGGATCAATTTTCATAATCATATATTTTATATTATATATTATATGTTCACATATGTAGCTATGTACATACCCCCAAGGACTTCCTTAACTGCTTTCTATAAAATTATATACACATGCACACACTCATATATATATATATATATATATATATATGTATGTATTTACATTGTTACATTTTAATATAATTTGCTATTTTTATTTTTTAAACTTTTAATAGTATCTCTTAATATAATGTTACTTATTTTTCACTTAAATATAATATATTTTCTCCATATTTTCCTATTGAATATACTTTGATACACAAATGATATTTAATACTTCTATTTGTATTTATGATTTTATTATTATTTAGTACATGTAAATGTATGAAAAAATTGAAAAATATGTAGAATTAATTTGGTCCTTATAACTTTTATTTAATATTTGCCAAATTACTATTAATAGATTTTTCAAATATTGTATTTAAATAATTATCTTCTTTGATCCATAACTTTATAGAATTAACTTTTGTTAGTCTTCCAGGAGCAAATTGAATTATATGCCAAATTTTGTTTTACTTTGTAGATTGAGGTTATTAGATTATAGTATAAGGGCCAAATCTGACCCATCATCTATTTTTGCTTGAGCCACAAACCAAGAAAATTTCCTTATATTTTAAAATATGATAAAATTCATTTACAAATAAAAAAGACTTTCTTAGCTTGCAAGCCATACAGAAACCACAAAACAGATAAGAGTTTGGATTTAATCCATGAGTCATAGTAAGCCAACCCAGGGTTTAGATCTATCTGTTATTTGATTAATTTTTCCTTTTAATACTCAATATTATATAGTAGACATATTTAATATTGATAACATTTTATTATCTATGATGTGTATCATATACTTTGTTTCATCTGCTTATTACTTAACCCTGTTTATCTCTCCATTAAACCATGATATAACATTTCCTTTCTTTATACATTCTCCCCTTAAAAATGAAATAGAATCTAGAGGAATAGAAAAGAAATCAGAAATTGTAGGTAATTTGTATTACTTGGGACAATCTAATGCCATTTCTCTCCCTTTTTTGCCCAGGCCAGTTCTAACTCAGCTTTTTACATTTTTTTCCACTTTTTGTAATGTCTTTCATAATTCTGTTTTATTTATTTGTTTATTTTTTTTCATCCATATGCACATGTTAAGTTATAAAATGTCACTCTGCCCCACCCAGATGCAAATGGTCAGATTAACACTGTATATACGTATTTTTAATAAACACATTTACAGATTAGTCATTTTTGGTATGAGAAATTAAGATTAAGGGACAGAAATACTTAAGAAATGTTTTAAAAAGGGAATGTAGTGTTCATCAGATTCTGAAGGGGTTCTTTTTGTTTTGTTTTGTTTTGTTTTGCTTCCTCAGGTTGGGGACTGAATTTTCCATAGCCAGACTAATAGTATTATCCTAGGGCTCCGAACTGCTGAGAGGAGCTGTATCCATTAAGATTGCTCAAATCACAATGTTGTGATTAATGTGTACATTGTTCTCTTGGTTCTTCTTCCTTAGCTCAGCATCAGATCTTGTAACTCATTCCATGCTTCTCTAGAGTTAGACCATTCATGGTTCCTTCCAGAACAATAGTATTCCATATTATTCATATACCATAACTTGTTCAACCATTCCCCAATTGATGGGCATCCCCTCAATTTCCAGTTCTTTGCTATTACAAAAGAGTTGCTATGAATATTTAGGAAAATGTGGTGCTTTTCTCTTTTTTTCCAGATTCCTTCAGGATATATGCCTAGAACTGGAATTGTTGGATCAAAGGGTATGAACAATTTTGTTGCTCTTTGGACATAGTTCCATATTGCTCTCCAAAATGGTTGGATCAGTTCACAGCACCACTAACAATGTATCATTAATCCTCCTACAACCTCTCCAACATTGATCATTTGCCCTTTTTCTAATCTTAGCCAATCTGATAGGTGTGAGGTAGAACCTTATAGTTGTTTTAATTTTCATTTCTCTAATCAATAAAGATTTGGAGGGGCTTCTAGGTCATGCAGTGGATAGAGCACTGGCCCTAGAGTCAGGAGGACCCCTGTTCAAACACAGCCTCAGATACTTAATATTTGCCAGTTGTGTGACCCTGGGTAAGTCACTTAACCCCATTACCTTAAAGAAATAGAATTCAAAAATATAATGATTTGGATCATTTTTTCATATAATTATATATAGCTTTAATTTCTTCTTTTAAAGCTATCTATTCATATCCTTTGGTCATTTATCAGTTGGGGAATGATTTGTAACCTTAAAAATTTGATGCAATTTTCTATATATTGTAGAAATAAGACTTTTATCAGAACCCCAATTATAAAGATTATTTCCCATCTTTCTTTCCTTCTAATTTTGGTAGCATTGATTTTATTAGTGCAAAAACTTATTAATATAATATAGTCAAAATCATTCATTTTGAAGTTCATAATGTACTCTATTTCTTGTTTAAAGATAGTTTTCAACATATGCTTTAGTAATGTTTTCTCTCTCTCACCTTTCATACTTCCTCCCATCCTTATCCTAAGATAGCAGGTTATCCAATACAAGTTATGCATTCACAATAATTTTAAAGATATTTCTACGTTAAAAAGGGTAAAAACATCACTTGTACAAAAATATTCACAGAATCCCTATTTGTGGTGGCAAAGAATTAGAAATCAAGTAAATGTCCCTCAATTGGGGAATGGCTTAACAAACTGTGGTATATGTATGTCATGGAACACTATTGTTTTATTAGAAAGCAGGAGGGATGGGAATTCAGGGAATCCTGGAAGGATTTGCATGAACTGATGCTGAGTGAGATGAGCAGAACCAGAAAAACACCGTGCACCCTAACAGCAACATGGGGGTGATCATCAATCTTGATGGACTTGCTCATTCCATCAGTGCAACAATCACAGACAATTTGGGACTGTCTACAATGGAGAATACCATCTGTATCCAGAGAAAGAACTGTGGAGTTTGAACAAAGACTAAGGACTATTACCTTTAATTTAGGGGAAAAAAACCTGATATCTTATTGTCT
Organism: Macrotis lagotis; assembly: GCF_037893015.1. Lineage (NCBI taxonomy): Eukaryota > Metazoa > Chordata > Mammalia > Peramelemorphia > Peramelidae > Macrotis > Macrotis lagotis. The sequence goes on from NC_133658.1 coordinate 636,990,311, forward strand.
GCTTTTGCTCTTATACTTTATGCTTCTTCCTTAAGGATATCATTTCTCTCTCATTCTCACATTCAATTTGGTGCAATGTATAATATGAAAACAATGTAAAGACTGGCAAATTGCCTCCTGTGGGGGGTGGGGAAAGGGAAGTAAGATTATGGGAAAAATTGTAAAACTCAAAATAAATAAAATATTTAAGTAGAAAAAAAAGATATTTATACATTAGTAAAGCTGTAAAAGAAGATTTAGAAGAAAAGGAAAATACCACAAGGAAAAAAAAATCCAAAACATTTTTTTTTAAAATAAAAATAGAATGCTTTGATCTGCACTCAGATTCCACAGTTCTTTCTTTGGATATGGATGACATATTTCATGACAAGTCTTTTAAAATTGTCTTACAAAGTTTGAAATCCTCTACTTCATTGAATATCTATCTTTTCCTCTAAAAGAGTGTGCTCAGTTTTTCTGGGTAGCTTTTTTTTTTTGGTTGTAATCCAAGCTCCTTATCATTTTGAATATCATATTCCAGACAGGCTTTCCAGTCTTTTAATGTTGAAGCTGATAAATCCTGTCAAGGAAAATACTGTCTGTGATGCCTTGGTATTTGAAATGTTTCATTCTGGTTGTTTGTAATATTTTCTACTTGAACTCATAATTCTAGAATTTGATTCCAATATTCCCGAGAGTTTTCCTTTGGGAATCTCTTTCAGGAAGTAATTGGTGGATTCTTTCAGTGACTACTCTCTCATTCTAAGATCTTAGGACAATTAAAGATATTGTCCTGGTTCCTTTTTTCTTTCTCCCCTCCCCTCCCCTCCCCTCCCCTCCCCTCCCCTCCCCTCCCCTCCCCTCCCCTCCCCTCCCCTCCCCTCCCCTCCCCTCCCCTCCCCTCCCCTTCCCTTCCCTTCCCTTCCCTTCCCTTCCTGTTCAGATCATGGTTTTCAAGTAATCCAATAATTCCAAAATTCTCTCTCCTCGAACTGTTTTCCAGGTGGGTTCTTTTTCCTATGAGGTAGTTTACATTTTCTTCAATTTTTCCAATCTTTTGATTTTATTTGATGCCTTATAGAATTGTTAGCTTCCACTTGTCCAATTCTAATTTTTATGGATTTATTTTCTTTAATTAACTTTTGTGTCTCCTTTTTCATTTTGGCATTCTATTTTTAAAGGTCTTTTTTCTTTGGTCAATTTTTGTGCTTCCTTTTCCAAGTGTTTTTTTCACAATTCTCCCAAATAACTTTCATTTCTTTTCCCATTTTTTCTACCTTCTTACTTGATTGTTAAAATCATTTATGAGTTTTTTCCAAGTGAATTCTGTGGACTTGAGATCGACTTGTAATACCCTTTGAGGTTTCACATTCCAGCATTTTGCCAAAGCTTTCCTCTTCTGAGATGGCATTTTGATCTTTCCTTTGCCATAGTAGCTTTTAATGATTACAGCTCTGTTTGTTTTTTGCTTATTTGTTTTTTGGCTCATATTTTAAAGTTAAGTTTTGCATTTGGAGCCAAAGGGTACAGTTCTAACCTTCTTGTCCTTGTGACTATGGTTCTTGTCACTGACTTTCTACATTGGGGCCTCAGGCACTGGTGGCTTGCTCCCTGTGCTAGGGTAGCCTGACTCTGTTGCATCAACATTCCAGAGCTTTCAGTATGCTTTCTTTGCTGAGTCTAAGGCCCTCATTCCTGCCAGCCTGTACCACTGGTCTGCTGAGCCAACTGACCTCAGTTACTGATCTGTGTTGCAGCTAAGAAATACCCCACTGACTTTCCTATACCCAGCCTGCACTGGACTGTGCTCCCCTTTTACCCATGTCCCTCCAGGATACTATGAACTAAAAAATTGCGTCGCTCCATCTTTTTGAGGGTTCTTTCAATCCACTCTATTTAGAGGCTTCATTTCTTTCAGGGAGAAACTGGGACAAACTCAGGCAACTTCCTGGTTTCTCTATTCCATCTTGACTCTGCTTCTCTATCACTTGATTCTAGACTGTAAAATCTGAGGTTTATGATGGATAGATGATAGTTGAATAGAAATTTAGATTTAGATATATATCTAAAATGTATGCATATATTTTTCTGTCGATCATATTTATATATACTCATATACACACAAGATCCTGGTCTTTTAATAAAGAAAAGCTATATATTTATCATTAAAAGCAACTAGCTTTATTTGTGTGCTTTTTTGTTTGTTGTTTTGTGAAAGTTCTGTGAAAGTATTAGTCATTTAAGTAATAGCAATAAATTAGTTTTTCAATTTGAATTGATTATGATACATTAAATGCCTTTTCTTGCCCAATAGGTTGCAGCCCTGAATAATTTCAACAAACTTGCTCACTGAAACCAGAAAAAAATTCAAAGGATCACAATACAATTAGAATAACTATTGATAATTATTTTTGCCACATTTCTGGACATCAATGAATTACTAAAGTGGTTGTTCCTAAAATTGAGGGAAAAACAACAGTAGACTATGAATTTACTTGACTTGGGATGATTAAAAAAATAGAGAATTTTTTTAAATATTGAGGGAAAGGTATTCTGGATGCTGTGCGAACTTTTCTGTGAGGGCAGAGGTCATTGGGAACTATATCTCAATGTATCCTGAACTGGTATAGAATTTGTGTTGTAATATTCAAATTATCAGTACCACTTTCTGTGGTACTGATTAAAGTATTTGACAGAATAGATGCTTTTAATTAAAATAAAAAAAAGTAAGTCAGCATTAATATTTTGTGGGAGTTAAGAAAAACTAGAAGCAGAGTGATGTAGATAATGATAAAACTGGAGAAAGAATGATGACCTATCATACACTGTAGGCTGGAAGATTTTGAATATTTCATTAAAATGATGATGAATACATGGGAATTTTAGCGAACAATAGCAGTTGCCACATGCTGAGAAAGTACAAACACTTTCTGGGAAACTGTTTGACGTCTATATGTTCTGTGAACTCAAATCAGAACTGAACTATTTGCTTTCTTCATTCTCTAAATAGGTTTGGTCTTTGTACTGCATGAACTATTGTGAATGCAAGATTAGTTCATAACAATCAGTGTGGTGGTGTCATTCAGAGGGGTATCCAAATTTCTAAGTCAAGGAGTCAGAAACTGAGTAGCCCCCCAAAAGTATAACTTTTTATATCCCCCAAAGTATATATGACTTGACAAGCTCTAACACCATGGTTTTGCTCAAAGTCCACAGTAAAGAGACTGTTCTGCTGAGATCTTCTATGATTCCCTATTGTATTGTGATCTTCTGCTACTGCCATCTGAACACTGCAGTGATTTATTGTGCATTGTTTGTACTACTGTGGCTTTATCATTGCTCTTTCTAGTTCCAAGCTGGTATGCATCTTTACCTAGCTCTCTAGCTACTTGATATCTATTAATTAGTAAAATCTCAGAATTTTGAGTACATTTCAAGTTCAACAGAGCTCATAACAGTTAAAAAACCCAACAGGAGACTTTTGGGGCTGAGCCAAGATGGAAATGTGAAGCTAGCAAGCTCCTGGAAATTTTCTTATACAACATTAAATGAAACTCCTACACATAAATTAAAGCTACAAATCCAACCACAAAAGAGCAAAGCAAGCTTTTAACTCTACGCATCATGGAGGATCTTCAGTGAAAATCTTCCTCTTTGGGGAGAAAGGAGAAAGCTTAGGCTATCTGGAGAGAGGGAAAGCCAGCAGGAGGTTTGTAGCCACAGAGCAGCCCAGGTCCTGGCTCAACTAGATAGAAGCCCAGCTCCTTGCAGCTAGATAACAGACCAGTAGGAAGAGTCCTAACCACAAACAAAGTCTGAGTCTGGTACAACAGACAGACCTGACTGGGGAACAAATCCCTGAATAGTCAAAGCCTGGACATAAAGGATGAAACAAACTTCTGCATAGGCAACATCTTGAAAAGAGATTAAACCAGGGAGTGGAATCCAGCACCAGCAGAAAAAGTTCAGGACTATACTCTCTCTATACTGCAGAGTTCATCTATCTAAATGAGCAAAAAACCAAAAAGAGCACTAACCATTGAAAAATACTATTCAGATAGAGATGATAAAAAAAAATGCCTCCCAGAAAAAGACAGCAATGACAGATTGCCAACATGCAAAGTCTTAAAGGAGTTTGTAAATTGGATTAACATGGAAGAGCTTAAAAAGGATTTTAAAAAGAAAGAAGAGAGAGAGAAAAAGAAAAATGTAAGAAACAAATGAGACATGAAGAACAACTATGAAAAACTGACTGAAGAAATCAACTCCTTTAAAAGTAAAAATGATCAACTGGATAAAGAATGTAATTCATCAAAAAATTAAAATTGGCAAATTGGAAGAGGAATTAAACTCATCAAAAATTAAAATTGTTCAACTGAAAATGAAAAAATAATCATTTAAAAGTAAAATTAAGCAATTAGAAAAGGTAATACAAACGATAATTGCAATTATAACTCTAAAATTAGAACTGGGAAAATAGAAATTAATGACTCTATGAGACAACAAGCTTTTCAAGGAAATAGCACACTTCCAAAATTTTCTGATTAAAAATACTAGAACTGAAAAGAAAATTTAAACTTCAAATACAAGACTCAAGAAATGCCTAAAAAGGGCAAATGGAAATGGGGGGGGGGAAGAAACACTAATCAAGAACATTAGGTTATATACATCCATAGAAGGCAGAAAACATTTATAACTCTTGTGATTTGCATTTCTTTTAGGATAGTTAAAGGGTTGAATATAGTTGGAGGAATTGTACTTAGAGACTCTATATATAACTAAATCATGAAATGACCTTACTTTACTAGATACTTTAGTTAAAGAAGGTTGTCATACAATAGGGACAGAGGGTTGGAGTGTACTTATAAGGGTTGAACATAAATAGATCAGTAAGTTATCTTGCCTTAATCCACATTTTAGTTATGAAGGGTTATAGTGCTATGATTGGAAAACTAAAGAGAGTGTACCTGGTAATTTGTTTGGGGAGGGTTTTAAGACTGTGGTTGGAGTACTATACAGACAGAGAGAGAGAGAAAGTATATTTAGAGGGACTGAACATGGAAACATCACGAAGCAGTTTTGCTTTACTTGATGTTTTAGTTACAGTTGGAGGGAGTGTGCTTGAAGGGGGAGGTATAAAGGTATAAAAATTGCCTGATACCATGAAATGATTTGACTTTGCAGGGTCCTTTGACTTATGAGTATTGTGTGTTCATGGTAGGTACTTGAAAAGTGGGAGTGGTATAAATCAATTATAATTTGATGTGATTTATAATTCTTGAGGTGTGTATTTCTAATGGAACAAAAGAAGATAGTATACCTAGTGAGACAATGGTGTTTACGGAACAGTCAAACAATTAATCAATCAATCTTGAGAATGGTACCTCTATCAGGACAGATAAAAGGATTATATTTTGGCAAATGGATTATAGGTATAATTCAGGGTTAAAATAATAAAGATATAAAAAGAAAAAAAAAACTATGAGAAGGCTAGGCCTTGGTGGATGAATAACACCAGGTAAAGAGGCACACAGATTTATTATAATAGAGGGAAATTAGGGAGGGTGTGAACACAGAGTAAATCCTACTCTCAATAGATTTGGCCCAGAGAGGGAATAACATCCAATCCCAACTGGGTTTAAAAATCGATCCTATCCTACAGGTAAGTAGGGGGAGGGGGGAGGGGAAGAAAGAAAGGAGAAGAAGGAACTGATAAAAGGGAAGATGATGGTAAAAGTAAAAGTTAAATTTTTTTAGAAAGATTTTATTTATTTTGAATTTTACAATTCTTCCCCTAGTCTAGCTCCCCCCCACCACAGAAGGTAGTCTGTTAGTCTTTACATTGTTACCATGGTAGATGGAAGTGTTCTGTGCATTCTTTCAAAGACTATTTTGTCTTCCTAATGAAGCTAAGTTGAATGTGATGAAAGAGAAATAATAACCTTATGGAAGAAAAATAAAGTATAAGAGATAGCAAAATTACATAATAAGATAACATTTTTAAAAAATTAAAGGTAATAGTCTTTGGTCTTTCCTTCAAACCCCACGATTCTTTCCCTTGATACAGATAGTATTCTCCATTGCATATACCCCCAAATTGTGACTAATTGTTGTACTGATGGAATAAGCAAGTCCGTTAAGTTTGGTCATCACCCCCATGTTGCTGTTAGGGTTTACAAAGTTCTTCTGGTTCTGCTCATCTCACTCAGCATCAGTTCATGCAAATCCTTCCAGACTTCCCTGAATTCCCATCCCTCCTGATTTCTAATAGAACAATAGTGTTCCATCACATACATATACCACATTTTATTAAGCCATTCTGCAATTGAGGGACATTCACCCAATTTCCAATTCTTTGCCACCACAAACAGGGCTGCTATGAATACTTTTGTATAAGTGATGCTTTTACCCTTTTTCATGATCTCTTCAGGGCATAGACCCAGTAGTGGTGTTGCTAGATTAAAGGGATTAAAGGATATGCACATTTTAAAAATGTTGGATGAATTTACAGCTCCACCAAAAATGTATTAGTGACCCAGGTTTCCCACATCCCTTCCAACATTGATTATTGTCCTTTCTGGTCATATTGACCAGTCTGTGAGGTGTGAGTTGGTATCTCAGAGGTGCTTTAATTTGCATTTCTCTAATAAGTAGTGATTTAGAGCAATTTTTCCTATGACTGTGGATCGCTTTGATAAAGTTAAAATTAAAAACAAAAGTTAATGGAAAAGTTAAATGGAGCAAAACAATGATGAGGAGGATTAAAAGGAAAGAAAATGGGAAAAATATAGGGAAGGAAAATACAGAATTGATTATTTTAACTGTGAATGTGAATAGGATGAGCTCTTCCTTAAAAGAGAAGCAGATAGCAGGATGGATTAAAAACTAGAATTCTATTATATGCTGTCTACAAGAAATACTTTGAAGGAGAGATACAGAAAGGGTAATTGTAAAAGAATGGAGTGAAATATATTATACTTCAGTGGAATTAAAAAAAATCAGTGGTACCAATCCTGAGGTCAGTCAAAGTAAAAAAAAATACATCTCAGAAAAAAGGGATTGTCTTAATGAGCTAGAAAAAATAGTAACAAAATTCATCTGGAGTAAAAATAGGTCAAGAATAGCAAGGGAATTGATGAAAAAAAAAAACATAAAGGAAGGTAGTCTTGCACTACAAGGTCTAAAACTATACTGTGAAGTGGCAGTCATCAAAATTACCTGATACCAATTAAGAAATAGAGTAATGGTTCAGTGGATTAGGATATGTTCAAAAGAAACTGTAGTAGTTCTGGGACAGAGCCAAGATGGCGGTGTCAAGTTTTTTCCTACCAAAGAGAAATGAAGCCTCTACTCTGATATTCAAACTACAGATCTCACCAAGGAAAAAAAAAAAGATTTGAAGATGTTATCAATATAGACATCCTGGAGGATCTTCAGTTAAGTTCTGTCTTTTGTAGTGGGGGAGGGGAAATAAAGTCAGTAGGCAAGAGAGTAGGAGAGCCAGCTATAGGTGTTTAGGCTCAGTGTATTCCAGGTCCCAACAGCTAAACAATAGCAGAGGTCCCAGCAGCTAGATAGCAAACCAAAAGAAAGGATGCCAACCCCAAACAGAGTCAGAATGCTGGGAAAACTGGGGTAAAAGACTGTACTGTGTTGAGAACAAACCACTCCTAAATCAGAACATGGACATAAAGGAGGAAAAATACCTCTGCAAAGGCAAGACCTGGATTGCATAGGCAACATCCTAGCCCACAACAAGCCAGGGATAAGACCCCAGCCCCAGCCAAAAATGAAATGGGTATACTAACCACCAATGAAGAGAAAACTAAAGAGATCATTTGAAGCTACTTTGCCAAACTGTATGCCAATAAATTGGATACCCTCAGTGTATTGGTTGAATATTTATGAAAATCAAACTGCTCAGATTTGCAAAATAAATTACTTAAATAACCCCATTTCAGAAAAAGTAATTGAAGAAACCATCAATAATCTCAATAAGAAAGTCTCCAAGTCCAGATGGTTTTACAAGTGAATTCTACCAAACATTTAAGGAGCAATTAATGCCTATTGTACATAAACTATTTTAAAAATTAGGAGGGGAAGAGTGTTCTGCCATACTCGTTTATGATACCAACATGGTGCTGATACCTATACCAGAAAGAACCAAACTGATAGAGGACATTATAAACCAATCTCCCTAATGAATATTGATATAAAAATCTCAAATAAAAATTTAGCAATGAGACTGTAGCAAATTATTACTAAGATAATACACCATGATCAGGCAAGATTTATAGCACATAGACAGGGATGTTTCATCATTAGGGTAACAATATAATTAAACATTTCACTAACAAAACCAACAGAAATCATGTGATTATATCAATAGATGCTGGAAAAAAGCCTTTGATAAAATCTGACATTCATTCTTATTAAAAACACTAGCAAGTTTAGGTAAATGTAGTTTTTGTTAAAATAATAAATAGCATCCATCTAAAGCCATCAACAAATATTATCAGTAATGGGAATAAACATGGATCATTTCTAACTAAATCAGGGCTGAAACATTACTATTACTATTCAGTAAAGTTTTAGCAACATTAGCAGTAGCAATAAAAGAAAAAAAAAGAAATTGAAGGAATCAGAATTGGCAATGAGGAAGAAAACATTCACTTTGCAGCTGATATGATGGTACACTTAGAGAACCTGAGAAAATCCTCTTAAAAAAACTTCTTGAAACAATTAACAAACTTAGCAAAGTAGCAGGATATAAAATAAACCCCATAAATCATCAACATTTCTATATATGAACAATACACAAGATTAAGAGATAGAAAGAGAAATTTTATTTAAAATAATTATAGACAACTTTAACTACTTGAGAATCGATCTCCCAATATAAACCCAGAAGCTATATGCACACAATTATAAAGAACTTTTCAGCAAATAAATTCAGATCTAAATAATTGGAACAATGTCAAATGCTGGTTAGGTCAAGCTAATATAATCAAAATGGCAATTCTCCCTGAATTAAATTACTCATTCAATGCCTACCATTCAAACTACTAAATAACTACTTTACAAAGATAGAAAAAATTGTCACAAAATTCATCTGGAGCAACAAAAGTACAAAAATAGTAAGGGAACTAATGAAAAACTGTCAAGGAAGGTGGTCTAGCTCTACCAGATCTAAAACTATACTCTAAAACAGCAGTTATCATAAACTAATGGATCATTGCATTAGGATAGGTTCAAAGGAAACCGCAGTAAATGATTACAGTAATCTACTGTTTGATAAACCCATAAATATTAGCTCTTGGGATAAATTACCACTTGACAAAAATTGCTGGGAAAACTGGAAAATAGTATGGCAAAAACTAGGCATAGAACCACATCTTACACCTATACTAAAATAAGATCAAAATGGGTACAGGATTTAGACATAAAGGGTGAAACCATAGATAAATTAATGGACCAAGAAATACTCTATCTATCAGATTGATGAAAAGGGAGCAAATTTATGACCAAGCAAGAAATAGAGTACCTTATAAACTGCAAAATGAATGATTTTGACAAATTAAATCAATAACTTTTTTCAGAAATAAAATCAATGCTGACAAAATTAGAAGGAAAGCAGAAAGTTGGTAAAGAATCATATCTTTCTAATAAAGGTCTCATTTCTAAAATATATAGAGAACTACATCAAATTTATAAGTTTAGAAGTCATTCCCCAATTTATAAATGGTCAAACTATATGTATAAGCAGTTTTCAAATGAAGAAACTGAAGCTGTATGTAATCATATGCAAAAATTTTCTAAATCATTATTAATTAGAGAAATGCAAATAAAACAAGTTTGAGGTATTGACTAAGATGATATAAAGGGAAAATGATAAAAGTTGGAGAGGTTATGGGAGGATTGGAACATTAATGCATTGCTGGTGGAGTTGTGAACTGTTCCAGTCATTCTGGAGAGCATTATGCAACTATGCCCAGAGAGCTATAAAACTGATCTTTCCCTTTGACTCATCAATTCTAATTCTAGGTCAATATTCAAAAGAAATCATAAAAATGGGAAAAGTCCTACATATTCCAAAATATTCATAGAATCTCTTTTTGTAGTAGCAAAGAATTTGAAATTGAGTGGATGCCCACCAATTGAGGAATGGTTGAATGAATTATGTCACATGAATATTATGGAAAACTGTTGTTATATAAGAAACCATAAATAGTTGCACTCTGGAAAAACATGGAATGAATTACAGGAACTGGTACTGAGCAAAGGTAGCAGGCAAAAGAGAATCTCAGGTACATTAAAAATAAAATTGTGAATTGAGCAACCTTGATCTATGCAGCTGTTCTCAGCTGTTTAGAGAGCTAGGAGAGCCCTATTAGATTTGGCAATGAACAATGATATCCCCATGCAGAGGAAGAAAAACAAAACAGAACAGGACAAAACCAAACCAAAATCCTTCATAATAGGATAATCACTACATTCATTTTTAAAAAAAAATCATGTATTTCTTTCCCTTAATCCTAATTCCTCATACAAGTTGATTTATCTGTAAACATGTTTTAACACAAATGTTTTTGTTCAAAATTAACCTTAACTGTTCACTTCTGAGGGGAGGGGAGTGGGAAGGAATGATGGAAGGAAATTTAAAAATTAAAAATATACATATACATATGGATGAATGTTGAAAAACTTTCATGACATGTTATTTGGAAAAATAAAATAACAATAAAAATATTCAAACAGGAAAGAAACATCCTCTTAAAAGGTACTATAGGTGATGAAGTTAAATCATTATTAAACTTATATACATGAAGTAGTAAAGCATCCAAATTCTTAGAGGAGAAGGTGAAAAAATTAAAAGGAGACAGACAGCAAACAGTAATTATGGAGTACTTAATAACCCTTTGTCATAATTAGATAAATATAAACACAAACAAAAACGTAATTAAGAAAGTGAATTAAATCTTATAAAAGTTGGATATGATAGATCTATGGAGAAAAATGAATGGGAATAGAAAAGAATATATCTTTCTCTCTTAAGTACATAATACCTATAACAAAAATGACCATATACAAGGAAACAAAAACCTTACAATCAAATGCAGAAAGACAAAATAATAAATCCATGCTTTTCAAATTGTGATGCAATAAAATTTCATCTAATAAAGAACCAGGGAAAGATAAACCAAAAATTAATTGCAAATTAAATACTTGAAAATTAAAGAATGATTGTATCAAGCAACAAATCATAGAAATAGTCAGCCATTTCATCCCCAAAAAAGGATAGCAAAGAGATCTCATGCCAGAATTTATGGGATGCAACCTAAGCATTCAAATACGTATATGAATAAAATAGAGAAAAGGATCAATTAATTTGGCATACAATTTTGAAGATCATAAAATGAACAAATTAAATATTCCCTAATTAAAAAACAAATTTGAAATTCTGAAAATCAAATGTGAGATTAATAAAGTTGAAATCCAGGAAATAATTGAGATAATAAATAAAATTAAGAATTGGTTTTATGAAAAACAACCAATAAAATAGATAAACTTTTCATTAATCTGATTTTAAAAAAGAAAAGAACATACCAAATTGCCATTATCAAAAATGGGATTAAAAAGCGTGAACTAAGCACAAAAGAAGAGGAAATTAAAGAGATAATTTGGAATTATTTTGAGCATCTGTATGCCAAAAAATTTGACAACCTGAGTGAAATGGATGAATATTTCTAAAAATAAAAACTACCCAGATTAGCAGAAAAGTTAATAAAAAGTTTATATAATCACATTTCAGAAAAAGAAATTAAAGGACTATAAATACACTCTCTAAGAAAATGTCTCCAGGTCCAGATGGATTTTGATTCCAGTTCTATTTAAACTATTTTAAACAAATACAAGAAGAATGAGTTCTACCAAATTCCTTTTATGATACCACTATGGTGCTGATACCTTAACCAGGAAGTGCCAAAATATAAAAAGAAAATTTTAGACTCATCTCCCTAATGAACATTAATATGAAAATCTTAAAATTTTAGCAAAGATACTACAAGTTATTACTAGGATAATATACCATGATCAGGTAGGATTTATACCAGGTAGGCAGAGATGATTCAATATTAGGAAAACATTCAACATAATTGATCATATCAATAAAAAACCTACAGAAATCATTTGATTATCTCAATAGATACTGAAAAAGTCTTTGAAAAAATAACATCTATTCCTGTTAAAAACAATAGAGTATAGTAATAGAGTTTTCTTTAAAAATAATAAGCAATATCTAGCCAAAACCATCTACACCCATTATATGTAATGGGGATAAACTAGCAGCCTTTCCAAGAAGATCAAGGGTGAAACAAGGATGCCCTTTCCCACTAATATTCAAATAGAATTAGAAATTTTACCTATAGCTATAAGACAAAGAATTTGAAGGGATTGGAATTGACAATGAGGAAGCAAAGCTTTTACTCTACAGATGATATGATGGCAGACTTAGAGAACCCTAGATAATCAACTAAAAATTACTTCAGCAAAGTAACAGGATATAAAATAAACCCACAAAAATCATTGGCATATCTAAATATAAAGAACAAAGTTCAAGGACAAGAGATAGAAAGAGAAATTATATTAAGGTAGCTATAGACATTATAAAACACTTGAGAATAAACTTCCCAAGGAAACCCATAAACCATTTAATCGCAATTACAAAATACAATAAAATCTGACCTAAACAATTGGAAAAATGTTAACTGCTCATGGTTAGGTCAAGCTAATATAAAAAAAGACAGTTCTACTCAAATTAAATTATTTATTCAGTGCCATACCAATCAAACTACCAAAAATTATTTTACATTGTTAGGAAAAATTGTAACTAAATTCACCTGGTACAATAAAATGTAAAAGATATCAAGAGTTGATGAAAAATGCAAAAGAAAATGGCTTAGCTATATCATACCTAAAACTATTCTATGAAGCAGCAGTCGTCAAAAGTCCCTGTTAGTGGTTAAGAAAGAAAGTAATGGACCAGTGGATTAGAATGGGTACAAAGGAAATAATAGTAAATGATTATAGTAATCTATTGCTAGCAAACCCAAACATTAGTTTCTGGGTTAAGAACTCAGTATTCGGCAAAAAATAGTGGGAAAATTTTAAAATAGGATGGCAAAAACTATTCATAGACACACATCTCACATCCTATACCAAAATAACGTCAAAATTGATTTAGACATAGCGGAGAAATTTATGACCAAATGTGAAATACATTGTAAATTGCAAGATGGATGCTTTTTGACTATATTAAATTTAAAAGTTCTTGCACAATAAAACCAATGAAGCCAAGATTAGAAAGAAAATAGAAATCTGTGAAAGAATTTTCACAGCTATGGCTTCTGATAAAGGTCTCATTTCTAAAATATAGAGAGAATTGAATCAAATTTAGGTTAGAAGTCATTCCACAATTGATAAATGATCAAAAGATATGAATAGCCAGTTTTCAAATAAAGAAATTAAAGCTATATATAATCATATGAGAAAATGATCAAAATCATTATAAATGATAAAAATACAAATTAAAACAACTATCAGATTGGCTAAGATAACAAAAAACAAAAATGATTCATATTGGAGAATATTAGGAACATTGGGACATTAATGCACTGTTGGTGGAATTGTGAACTGATCCAGCTATTCTGGAAAGCAAAATGGAATGATGAGCAATAAAGCTGTTCGTACCCTTTGACCCAATAATACCAATACTAGGCCTATATACAAAAGAAATCATAAAAATGGGGAAAGTCCCACATATTCAAAAACCTTGAGAGCAGCTCTTTTAGTAGTGGCAAAGAACTGGAAATTGAGGGAATGCCCATCAGTTGGGGAATGTTATTGTTCTTTAAGAGACCATAAGTGGTCAGACTCTAGAGAAGAATAGAATGCAGTGATGGAATGAAGTACAGAATCTGAACCAAGAGATTATTGTATACATTAACAACAGCATTGTGAGTTGACCAATCATGATAAATGCAACCTCTCTAAACAGTTTAGAGATCTAGAACAACCTGAGAAACACAGTAAAACAAAAAAAAATTCAGAATCTGAATGAATACTGTGCTCACTTTTTTAAAACTTCTCTTTTTTTCCTTCCTATCTCATGGTTTTCTTTCTTTTGCCCTAGTCCTAATTCTTCATACACAAGTGAGTAAAATTTAAACATGTTAAACACATACACAAAGAACAGAAACACAACAAAACTATAAAATTCTTAGGAAACATTAATAAAAATCCAGAATGAAGGAGGTCATAATTCTTTTAGCATTTTCCTTGATTAGATTATAGCTAGAGGAATATGTTTAGTTGTGGACTGAACATTTTAGGCATGATTTTGACAAGTTGGAGACTATAGAGAGTGGTGGTCAAGATGATGAGAAGATTACATATTTTTTCACATTTAGGAATGTGCTAATTTTTTTCCTAGTTTTTAAAGGCCACCAAGTATGAGAGGGATAAATTTACCCTACTATTTCTCTTGGCTAATGAGTGAAATTTTTGAAATTCCTCAAATAGTGTATGATTTTCAGCTTCAACCAAAGTGTGATTATCTTTCATGGAAGAAGGAAACAACTCATTTGGCTTGGGCTTCATGAAAATTGATTGATAGTTTCTACTCATCTTTATAATTTTTGAGTTTGTAGAAAAATCTGGGCTGTTTTGAATAAAATTATAATTCAACAACAACAAGAATTATACCTTTATTTTTATTTTCCCTCTTTTCTCATTTAGTCTGTACAATGTAGCACTACTTGTAAATAGTTCATCAACTGAATTCTTTTTAAAAAAATTCTCTAGGTCTTGAAATGCCCAATGTTTTCCTCTTTGTGACAACATTTTATGTACAGTTTAAAACATTTTATAATGGTGGGTTTATTGAAACTGTATGATTGTATCTGCTAGATTAATTTTTACAGTCTCAGAGTACACCAGACATCAGACAATTCATAATCATGATAGTGATGTGATTTTACCTTTCATCCTAAAAATTAAAAAAAAAATCCTCAGAGTTCTAACAACAGTAAGCACTTCTGAGTTACAAAAGATACAAGCAGATTTAGTAGAAATATGCTTTTTCTAATAAATGTTTAAATTCTCACCTTAACTTTCAGACAGATGAATGGGAAGGACTTTGTTCAATAATATTTTAGGAACATAGAGATGAAAGAATCAGATTAGTTTTACATGGCGATTAAATGACAGTTTATCTTTGTTAGTGCTATTGCAGACCTACCATTAAATAAATATAAAAGGTTGTTGAGCTTATTTTTTAATAAATTCGTTCCATGTTGCTGTTGTTCATAAGTGAAATGGTTGATTATGAAATATGAATTCAAATTTACCATGAACTTGCTTAAGATATCTTTGGGGAATTATTGCATAATTACATGTAGAAAATACATTTTAAGCCTTGTGATCAATATTCAAATGAGTGATAATTTGAAAAAAATGTGCATTTCACTATTTGAGTCATTTCGAGTCATCTAAGAATAATTAAGAGCAATGATTTAATTCTAAAATCACAATTCTTAAATTGAGAAATTTACTCACATTTAAAACAAAGGAAAAAAGAAAAAATATGGAGAATTTTTTTCAAAGCTCTGGTTCATGTCCCATACTAAATATAGGCTAACAAGAACTGTATTTGAGGGCAACATGAACTCAAATAGTTTAGAATTATATCTTATCTTCAGACCCCTAGCCTTGGGTGATGCTAATTCATTTGCATTTAGGTAAATAGAATCTTAATGCAGAGAAAGGTGAATGAGTATGTGTTTAACTATTTAGTTTGGTGCATTAGGACATTGTAATCTCTTGCTCATTGGGTTCCTAGAGTCAAAGTTCCTAATTAAACTTTCCTATAAATGGTCAAGGCTGACCTTGAGAGTGCAACTCTGATGGACTGGTCACCTTGTTTGAATGCCAAATGTACACTTGCCAAAAAGGCTATTTTATGGAGGATGCATTCAGGACAAAGCAAAGGAAAAAACGATAAAAGGACACTCTCAATAATTTAGAAATTGATTGTGGAACATGGGAGATTCCAGTATAGGACCTCTCAGTATAGAATGCCCTGATCAGAGAAGGTGCTGTGCTCCTCAAAGGAAACCACAAGATATTCAAATTAAGAAAATCCACATCATTCTTTTCAAGGACTATTTGTATTTGGTCTATGGTAGAGCATTCCAAGGTCATATTGATCTCATCAGCCACAACTTTAAATATTGGAAACCTCTAACATAATGATGTTGAGAATAGAGGAAAACAGCCAACAAATTACTGTCAATAGCTCCATATGAGTATGGGTTCATTTACTAATTTCAACTTTCAAGAACATAGAATCACAGTAACTCAGAATTGGGTGGGATATTTGAAATCCATCATATATTTTAAGATGAATCTGCTCTATAATATCTCCAATTAATACTTATCCATCTTATGAGTGAGAACCTTCAATAGTGCCATGGAAACTATACTTTTGGGGGCGGCTAGGTGACTCAATGGATAGAGAACTGGCCCTGGAGTCAGGAGTTCAAATCTGACCTCAGATGCTTAATAATTACCTAGCTGTGTGACCTTCAGCGAGACACTTAACCCCATTGCCTTGCAAAAAAAAAAATAGAAGCTATGCTTTCCTGATCCTGACTCTTTCCTACATAGAGCCATATTTTTAGTAGATTTTCTTTTCATCTCTCAAAAATTCATCTATGTATAAATACTATTACTTATATTTAATCCATTGAGCCAAGATAGTCTTCTTTCTCATGATTGAACTCCAAGTTCTCTCTCTTCAGTCTCTAGTCTTCTCAGGTGCTCATACATTCCTAGGTCCTTCATTATGGTTATGCCTCAGTTTGTTAGTAGCCTAAATGTGACTCCCAAAACTCATAGTGCAATGCTCCAGATGTGATCATTTTGGAGCAAGTAACATCAGAAGTATTACTAACAATATTTGGAAACAATGCCTATATTACCATTTCCTAAGATTTTATTGGTTGTCATGTCATATGTTAAGCTTATGGGTCAACCAACATCTCTATACTTGTACTCTTAAGATGAGCAATTGTATTACCTGCTTTTTCCATTCTTTGTTCATTACAGAATTTTTAGTTCGTTCATCCTAAAATGCATATCTACTACTATTTTGTTGCCTACAAATTTAATATGCATGAAATATATGCTTTTATTTTAGAGAAATAATGAAATACTAGACTGCATGAAATCAAAGGTATTTTGGTATTTCATGGAAGTTATCTGCCAACTAAATTTGACCCTATAGTGATTATCCAATTGGACCTTTCATTCAACCAATTGAAAATCATTTTACTATTGAATCACCTAGACCACATTTCTCTATCTTGGCTATATGGATTGTCTGAAACACACAATGAACAATTCAAGATATGTCATGATGAAATCAAGGTTCACAATATCTAGTCATGAAAGACACTGTTGGACAATACCAAATATACAGAGTATTTAAAAAAACCTTCATATTAGTGCTTTGCTGAAATCAAGATTTACTATGTCAGTAGAATTTTCTTCACACCCCCAATATACCAATTCAGAAAGCGATAAGCAAAGGAAATGAGGGAAGACTCTTCAAAGAACATCTGAGATCTAACTTAAAGAAACTCAGGAATTCCTTGAGACAAAGTGAGGAGGGAATGCCTTCCAGGAATGTGAGAAGTAGGCATGCAAATTTTGGAGGTAAGAGATGTAAAAAGTATAAAAACCAGAGTGAATGCAAGTTTGACTGGGCTATAGATGTAGATAGAAAGCTATTTAACTGAAGCTGGAAAGTCAAGAAAGCTAGGCAATTTTCATCCATTAATAGAATTACAAATTCCATATACAATTTTATAATTTCAAAATTATGTGATTTTTGAAGGCACAAAGCATTTTATTTTTATATTGTACCTCAGTACCCAATACAATGTCTAGAACATAGTAATTACAATTAATACTCATGTTTTGATATCTCTACTTAAGATTCTGAGTTTCAGAGACCAATTTTGTTTAATCCTTTCAAGATCTGAAATGACTAGTTCAAACAAATTGTACAGGTATCTTAATTTTTCTGTGACTCAGTTTCTTCATTTAAAAACTTTAGGAATTAGACTAGCTGTTTTATAAGATCTCTTCAAGTTCTCAAACTATATGACATTCTATGATACTTTGTACCTGTGCTCCTGAGGACCTGGACATAATTGCTATGGACTTGTCTTTACTATCAAGCTATACAAATTCTTAATGACCTCCTTGGTTAAAGCTGTCACTGACTTGTCATCCTACTCATCCAGTGAAACTGAGGCAGTTGGCACTCAGGGGGTGATGTTCCACAGGGATCAGAACCCTTCAGTTGCAGGACTGTTCCTGGGGAAAAAAAGATGAATACATGACAATCATGAAAACAAGACTTTGGAGAATTTGTCAGAATTTATGCGTCATTATGCATAAAGGAGCATAAACTCTGACCTTAGCAATTATTCTGTAGAGAAGTGCTAAAAAAGTGATTTATAGCATGGGGATAGAGTGGCTCTATAAAGATTATCAGAATAAGAATATTTCCCCCCATTCCCAAATGCTCTGAATGATTTAAAAAGTTCCAAGAGTTATTGTTGCAAAATTGCTCTTTGAAACAAGAGATAAGATTTTGTGTAATGTTTGACCCTTTTCATGCAAAGAAACATTAGATATAGATAATAATATGTTAGTGAGGGACTGGTGACAGTGCTTGAGAGAGTTGAGGGATCAAAGTGTTGTGTGTGTGTGTGTGTGTGTGTGTGTGTGTAGTCATTTATTGACTGATGTGTATCCCGAGTCTCAATGTATCTCTATGACTACAGATATTAGCCTGATCTGTTCATGAGGGAACTAGGGATTGATGAGCCAGATGTCAGCTGCCACTAGCCAGAAGTACTTTAGGGAATAAGGATTTTCCCTTTTACTGCCAAACAGAGTAAATAAATGTGGACTATGGGTCATTGTGACTGCAGTTGTGTACCTTGCTTTTAAAACAAGATAGATGAAATCACTGTTTTCTCATCCATACTTCTTGGTTGGTGTTTTCCCATCTGTTAGTTTATAGATTCCTAATGGTTTTTGGAACATTACTACAAGAATGCAATTTCTTGCCTAAGATAAAATTACAAGTGTTTCATTTTTTTTCTTCAGCTGTAAAAATGTGTAGTATCATTGGTTTCCCATTTGAGTAGGGGGTGTAGTAGAAGCCTATAAGTTTTTTTAATTAACTGTAATTATCTTTTAATATTATGTCAAAGATATATATATCTTCAAGGCTTTGCAATTATCCGATCATGCTTTTGGGGAAATCTTGGAAAGTTTTGGTACCTAAATGGTGTGTTTCAGATGGGTCAGATGAGGCAGTAAGCAACTGGAAGAAAGAAATACTCAATTTTCAAAACAAATTTTTAAGGAAAAATATGTATAAAAAGTCTTCTGTTTTATAATATTTTTCAGTTGAGAATTTTTGGATACTTATTTTATGGGGGTCATTTTAACATAAACTGAAGATTGAAAAGTGAGTCGACTTTTAAGGATTATCACAGTAGTTGAAGGATTACACATCACATATATGAAGTTCTAGCCTCAGAGATATGAAGGAATCCAACTCCAATTGATGATAGGAATCTTTGAAAACAATATCTGCTTCTTTAAAAGGGATTTCTTGGCATTAATACTAAACCACAATTTCTAAGATAAAGTAGATTAAATGAGGGGAAAGATTGTATCTGTTTGTTTTCACAATTGTTCTATTCAGCCATTCCTAATAAAACAATCTTACAAGAGATAAAAGATAAAACAACTCAACACAGTCAAATAATTTTTAACTAAACTAAATTAAATTAAACAAAAATTTATTCTGAATTAAAATCCACATATTTCACCTGCCTAGACAATTTGTTCAAAATAGTTCTTCTAATCTTCCCATACAGGACTCATTTTATAGGATTAGCAAATTGTTCTTTAATTAAAGTTCCTGTATTTTCCAACATATGATAGGACTAGAAAATTGAATCAAGTTTCTTGGTCCTGAAAAATCACTAATTTGCTTTCAAATAGACAAAGTATAAAATATAGACACCTGAAGGAACAGAGAAGGAGGACACATAAAATGATAATTCTAGCTTACAGGCCCTTCAGAACCATAGCCTTGATATCAGCCTTGGTACTCTACCTTATCTTTCTCTCTGCTTGCAGGATAGAATCATAAACCCCCAAACATCTATTTAATGGAGGAGCTCCTCTTTTCTTACCTGGCTATATTACTTTGAGACTTTTCTGACTTTTTCACCATGCCCTCATATCAGGTAACTTTTCTGGCTCTTTACCTATCCTAGTCCCCTATTCCCTCACATACCACCTTTTGGTTTTATTTTATTTTTTCCTGACCTGCCCTATTAATTATAAGCTCCTTCAGGATAAGGACTATCTTTTTTTTTAATTTTTATCCCCAATGTTTACTATAGTGCCTGCCATTTAGTGGGCACTTAATAAATGTTTCTTAACTCACTTGAGTAAATGCCAAAGGACATTTGGGCATTTAGATACTTTAAAAATTCATTTTATTAAATATGATAAATTTCCTCCCATTGTCCAAAATATCCCTTCTGATGTCCTTCTGCAAGGTCTTCTTAAATGCTCTCTAATGAAGCCTGAATTTAGAATTCCCACTATGATATTTTCAACCTAAAGGAGAGAGACTAATTGCTGTCAGGCACCTGGAGGGAAATGTCAGTGGAACTCCATTCTGAGTCTTTTACCTATGACTTATCTCAGAGCTATCTTTAATTCAATTAGATTAATAGTGTGGTCGCCAAAGGTGAGTTTGAAGAAAGCCAACTTAGGCCTAGCTTACATTCACTAGTAGTGATGACTTTTCTACCCTTTTGCTCACCCCCTAAGTCAAGTACCTAGCAAATTAAAGTTTTAGAATTTATCCATAATTTTCCAATTATCTTATCTCCTAGTGCCTGAAGAAGGTGCTACAAACACTAAAATTTTTAAGTTTCTACAGTCAAAATTTTGTTACCAAGAAGTTTATTGTCTGTTTAGAATTTAGAACTTGATACAACATCCAAAATTATTTTAGTCAAAGGCAAATTACCATGATACAATCATTTACTGAAAAAGTATTTTAAAAGACCCATCTCTACTTTGGAAAAAAAGATGATCAGTACATGCACCTGTTTCTGCTACTCTTTTCTTCCTGGAAATAGACTACATCAATTCTAGTGACCAGTTTGAATCTTTACTCTTCATTTTTGCTCTCTTACTTATCATAAAACAACAAAAAATGCTATATATAAAATCAATTTATAAAAGCAATACCATTATGGTCAGTAATGCAAGTCAGAATAGGTTTTTACCCCAAGAGAGATGGGGAATATTGAAAGGGAGTAGGAGAGGAAAGAGAGAGAGAGAGAGAGAGAGAGAGAGAGAGAGAGAGAGAGAGAGAGAGAGAGAGAAAGAAGAAGAAGGAGGAGGAGGAGGAGGAGGAGAAGGAGAAAAGGAAGAGACAGAGAGAAATAGACAGTGATGGTGAAAAGGAATAAAAGAGAGAAGAGAGGAAAGGAGAAAAAGGAACAGAAAGAAAAGAAAAAATTTCTCACTGGCAACTGACCTATTCACTTCCCTTTTCCTTAGTTTCTTTAAAGAATTGAGTTCAGGGTTCAATTTTAGAGCAACTGTAACCAATTAAACTATTTATGCTAAATTATGTTTTCTATAATGCAGAAATGATCAACTATTTCAGACTGAGTATGTCTATTATAATAGTAAAGTGCCTCTATTCTTTGTTTCTTCCAAGAGTCATATTAATACTTGCACATAACTTCTGACAAGAAGTTTAATAGAGTGATGAGTTGAACTTAAAGTCAGAAAACCTGGGTTCAAAGTCAGAACTCAGACATTTCACTTGTCATGCTTTAGTCATCTCTCGGACTTTAATGTTGCAGAGAAGATGCTAATATTTATCAGTAGAGAGAATTCCCTTCATCATTGAAATCATAAGTCTAGTCAAACTTGATAGATAGATAAATAAAAAATAAGAATTCTGAGTCCCAATGTGATTCCCAATGATGACATTTCACACTATATTACAGCCCTTTAGATTATTCAAGTATCTCTCTGCCAACTAATATCAGTCTTTCTCAAATGCCACTTTTTTCATTTGCCATTTGGCTACTTAAAAACCTCAGTGGGTGATATAAATATTAGGTAAATGGAACCTGGTATGAATGAAACATGATTTGCTCCAAGGATAATATATTTTCTATTTTGAAGTAAATGATAGTGCTTCTTGATCCAACAGGCCAAACATTTTTCTATTTCAGAAAAGATACAGAAAAAGCAGAGATATAAATTATATGTTTGAAAAATTAATATGTTCCTTTACAAAATTTAATTTGCATAAAAGATCATAATTTAGTTTTCATAAAATTCAACATCATTATGGAATAAGGCTGAAATCTAATTTAAATATTTGGGATGTTATCCCTGTGTTTGAGAAAATTTGAGAAAGTCCTTCTACTACCTTGTTTGACAATTATTTAACCTCTCTGGGTCTTAATTGCTTTTGTATATATGATAAAGTCATTGGAACAGATAATTTCAAAATACTCTACTAGATCTAAAATAGCATGTTTTTGAGAATCCAGTTATGGGACAATTTGCTACCTAAACACTTTTGTAATCAAATTCCATGGTTTCACCCTGAGTTAATGGCCCAGCAGTAAATATAAGTAGTGGAAAGAACACTGAGGTTGGAATTGTGAGACCTGGGAAACCATCTTAGTCCTGATACCCAATAACTTTATGAGTATCATCGGAAAGGTCCCTTCCCTTCCTTGAATCTCAATTTCTTCATTTCTAAAATTATGGATTTTGACAAGGCCAAAGATCATTTCTAGCTTTAAAATTCTATAATTTCCTCCATCATTTCTTCTATTTGAAATAATTTCAATCTCTTCTGCCTGTTATTTATTTGTATATCACCTTTTATTTGAAGCTTGGCTTTATTGGCATAATATTTTAAGATTAAGTGGTCTTCATAGCCTAACTTCTAAGCATAACTGAGAAATGCAGTTACTGCAACTGAATTATTCTACTTCTCAATTCTTAATCAATGTCTCTATGTATTCCCAGATAGGAAATAAAAAAAAAATTCCTGCCCATATTGAATATAAGAAGTTGGAATGAGGTGTTTCCTGAGCCTTATTGCCTTAGAACATCTCTTTGAAACACAGAAACATTTTTGAAAGGACCCAGAAACAAAAGTTCTTCCTGCTTTCCAGATATTTCTGATTGTTCCTTTTTTTCTATAATACTCAGGAAAACATACTCTAATAGGAAAAAAAAACTTGCATATTTCCACAAAAGATTCAGATTGAAACCCATATTCTCCTTCACTAAGGTGACTTGTCCATGCATCCTCCTTCATCCTCTAACAACAACAACAAAAAAAAAACACATGCTGGAGTCCTTCCATGATTTCTCTTGACATGAGGATTGTAATCATTTGTGTTTGTTTTAAGCAGTAATGGAGAAGTTAACTCATTTAGCCCCAACTCTGAGATTGTCAAAGTAGTTGATACCTATACCAACTTTTTCAGATCCTTAAAATACTAAACTCTTTAAAAAGTAGTTAGTGTAATCCACTATCCCTACCCTCACATACACAAGAATTTTTTTAATATGAAGGTTAAATATCATGTAGGGTAGTGAGAAAAATATTTACAGCAAGAGGTTGGATTTGGAGTTAGAAAGTCTGGATTCAAATCTTTTTTTCTTTTTTTTTCAAGGCAATGGAGTTAAGTGGCTTGCCCAAGGCCACACAGCTAGGTAATTATTAAGTGTCTGAGGCTGGATTTGAACTCAGGTAGTCCTGACTCCACTGCACCACTTAGCTGCCCCTGGGTTCAAATCTTGATTGAGAAACTTAGGATAAGGGATGCAGAAGTGAAAAGAACCTCAGAGATCTTGTATGTTTATATAATAGTAATCATACCAAAGATCATCTAATCCAACTGATCTCCACCATTATATTTTATAAAGAGCAAAACATTTCATTTCTCTTGACCTAAATTTCCTCCTTTATTAAATGGGGATAAAAATATTTTTAATATTTCTTACAGGGTTGGAAGAAAAAACATTTGTAAATCTAAAAAAGACTAAATAAATAGTCATTTATCCTTTATTCTTGAATAGGACTATGACATCGGGAAGGTGA
Organism: Macrotis lagotis; assembly: GCF_037893015.1. Lineage (NCBI taxonomy): Eukaryota > Metazoa > Chordata > Mammalia > Peramelemorphia > Peramelidae > Macrotis > Macrotis lagotis. The sequence goes on from NC_133658.1 coordinate 637,014,609, forward strand.
TGCCATGGCATGCAGGTGAATTGGAGCCTCACTTTCTCCCCCAGAGCCTGCTGGGTCCAATGGCCAGTTATAGATCAGGATGACTGGAGAAGGCTCTGGATGAGAGATGATCAGCGTTAATATCTTGCCCAATTTTGGACAGTTAATAAGTATCAAGTGTCTGATTTGAACTCAGGTTCTCCTGACTCCAAAATTAGTGCTCCACTGAACCACTCAATTGCTCATTAATAGATTACTTCTTTATGACATGTCTGAGGGTTTGACCTCATCTTTTTTTATTTACATTTTTTATTTGTTTACACATTACTAAAACAATCTTGTAAGAATAAACATAAGCCCACTCTCCCCACAAAAATAAAAAATAAAACAAGAAATAAGGTAAGGGGCAGCTAGCTTTTGCAGTGGATAGAGCACTGGCCCTGGAGTCAGGAGTACCTGAGTTCAAACCTGGCCTCAGACACTTAATAATTGCCTAGCTGTATGGCCATGGGCAAGCCACCTAACCCCATTGACTTGCAAAAAAACCTAAAAAAAAGAAATAAGGTGAAAGAAAGAGAAAAAATATTTATTTCAGTCTGTGTTCAGATACCTTCAACTCTGTCTCTGGGGGGAATCACATTCTTTATCATAAGTCCATCAGAGAAGTTAAATCCATATTTTTTCCCACAGTTGCTATTGCTGATTGTAATTCTCTCCATCCATTCCTCCTTACTCCCATTTATTTTATTTTCTCTCTCCTTTCTCTCTGTCCCCTCTTCAAAAGTGTGCTATGAGATCAGTCAAGTGACATAGAATACAGAACACTGGCCCTGGGGCCAGAAGGCTTCAAACCCATATCCCAAGCCAGAGACCCAGCAACTACCCAGCTGTGGAGTCCCAGATAGGCCACTGAATCCCACCACTTTGAAAAAAATGTGTTTTATCTGCCTATCCTCTCCCATGATCTACCTTCTCCTCTATCACATACACCCCTTCCCCTCCCCCCATCCCCTTTCTCCCATTCCTTTCCTCTCATTTTCCTCTAGGGTAAGATAGATTTCTATACCCTATGCATGTTATTTCCTCTCTGAACCATTTCCAATGAGAATAAAGGCTCCCTCATTTCCCCCTCACCTTCCCCCACCTACACTTCATTGTTAAAGTTTTTTCTTGACTCTTATGTGAAATATCTTAGTCCATTCTACCTCTCCTTTCCCTTTCTCCCAGTACATTTCACACGTTGACTCCATTTTTACAATATATTATATCTTCAAATTCAGCTCCCTCCTGTGCCTTGTCTAAATATGGTCCAATGAATGAGAAAATTCAAATGAGTATCTTCAGAATCTACTTCCCATGCAGGAATACAAGTTCAACATCATTAAATCCCTCACAATTTATGCTTCCTGACAACTCTCTCTAAGCTTCACCTGAGTCCTGTACTTGAAGATCAAACATTCTGTTCAGCTCTGGTCATATCAACAGGAACATCTGAAATTTCCCTATTTCAATGAATGTCCATATTTTCACCTGGAAGAGGATATTTAATTTTGCTGGGTAGTTGATTCTCAGTTGAATTCCAAACTTTTTTGTCTTCCACAATAACAGATTACAAGCCCTACAAGCCCTTATTGCAGATGCTGCTAAGTCCTCTGTAATTCTGATTGTAGCTCCATGATATTGAAATTGTTTCCTTCTGGCTGCTTATAAAATTTTCCCTTTGGCTTGGGAGTTCTGGAACTTGTCTATAATATTCCTGGGGGTTATTTTTTGCATCTGTTTCAGGGAGGAGATTGGTGGATTCCCTCAATTTATGTTTTGTCCTCTGCTTCTAGGCTAACAGGTTAATTTTCCTGTAGAATTTTTTTTAAAATGAAGTCAAGGCTCTTTACCTGATCATGACTTTCAGGAAGCCCAATAATTTTTAAATTATCTCTCCCCAATTGGTTCTCCAGGTCAGTTGATTTTCCAGTGAGATATTTCATGTTTTCTTCTATTTTTTCATTCTTTTGTTATTGTTTTATTGTGTCTTGATTCCTTACAAAATAATCACCTTCCTTTAACTCCATTCTACATTTGAAAGAATTGTTTTCTTCAGAAAGCTTTCTTAACATCTTTTCCATCTGGTCAATTCTGCTTTTTAAGGTATTATTCTCCTCATTAACTTCTTGGACTGCTCTTTCCAGTTGACCTAAACTGGTTTTTAACATGTTTTTTTCAATATTTTTTTTGGATCTCCTTGACTAAGCCGCTGAAATGGTTTTCATATTTTTCCTGCATCACTTTCATTTCTCTTCCAAATTTTTCTTCTACCTCCATTATGTGATTTTCAAAATCTTGTTTGAGCTCTGCCAGTTGAGCCTGAGCTCAAATCCCATTTTTTTGGAAGCTTTGGGTACAGAAGCTTGGATTTTGTCACATGGGACCAAAGTAATTGTCTATGGTCAATTTTTTTTTCTATTTACTCATTTCCCCTTACTGTGTCCTGGTTTTGAGATACTTCCCAAACTTATGAGTTGTTATTGGGACACCCCTGCAAGGACCTCAGGTGCTTCAGTGTCTTATGAGGGGCTCTGACTTCTCTCCTGCCTGTGCTTTGGTCTATGGATGACTATAAACCATCCCCTCTGCCCTGAAGCTGTGAGGAGGTTCCCTGCTCCACTATGGTGGTATAGGGACCCAGATTGTGACCAGGGTGTGAATATGGACAAAGCACAAGAGTCTTGTCCTAGGGACAGAGGAGAGACCTCAACAGTCTTCCCCCATCCCTTTACCTTTTGTGGGCAGAGCACTCAGGTGCTGGGTGCCTGCTTCCATTTCCCAGGATTCAGGCTGCACTGAGGGCTGCTAGCCATGCTGGACTGTGCTCCATGCTTACTCTGGCAGAGGTTTCCCCACTGATCTTCCAAGTTGTGCTTGGTGTTCCCTGGGTTGGCAGGTCTGGAAACTGCTTCTGCTGCCACAAGCCTGCACTCCCTGGGACCCAGGTACCTGGTAGACTGTTCCTGGAAGACTGGAGCTCCTTTACTTCCATGGTAATCCTGGCTGCACTGCCACCTCCTCCAACCTCTGGAACAGAGCCTTCCCGTGATCTTCCAGGCTACTATGGTCTGGAGAATTGCCTCACTGGATCTTTCTATGGGTTCTTTCTCTCAAAAATTTAGTTAGAGTCTTAATATAAAGATTTTTGGAATATTTCAGTAGAGAGATCCTGGGAAATCCTGTCCTCATACCACCATCTTGGGTCCATGCTACCATCTTGGCTCCCCATTAATAGCCTCTTGATGGTCTTTTGACATCTTATATCTGTCCCCAAAGTCCCTATATAATCTATTTTTCCCATAATGCTCCTAAAGTTATGACAAAGTTCATACTATTCAATAAATATGCCACTTTCACTATCTTGCATGAATTCAAGTTATTCTTTTCACCTAGAGCATTCAATCCTTTCTCCTAGTCTCATTTGCCTCTTGCTACCCTTCAAGACACATTTCTTTAGTGTAGTTAATATATCATATTCAGTCAAAATTGATTGATTACAATATTTAAAAACCTAGGTCTAGTTAATGTATGTTTAATGATCTTTTTCTCCTGATTTTACAAGCAATCATTCTAAAACAAAGACCAGCAGGCAGCACATGTTATCTTCATCGAAATCTCTAAATAAAGATAAACTTATGCTTATGTAGCAATATATAGAAATATATGCAGCATATATAGATATTTCTATCTTTCTTTCCTTTCTTTCTTTCCTTCCTTTCTTTCTTTCTTTTCTTTCTTTCTTTCTTTTCTTTCTTTCTTTCTTTCTTTCTTTCTTTCTTTCTTTCTTTCTTTCTTTCTTTCTTTCTTTCTCTCTTGTCTGCTGAATGAATATCTAAACTTCAGCTGGAACAATATATACACTGCTTCTTTTTCCAGAATTTTTTCATAATTGAAATTTAATGACTATCATCATTAATGGCCAGAGACACTTTTTGCATCTTTTTGGATAGTAATCTCTCGTATTTGAAAACAATCTGACATCATTTTATTTCACCCTAATAGTCTTCCTTTCCCTTCTTCTCTCTTTCTCTCCCTCCCTTCCTCCTCTCTGTGTCTCTGTCTCTCTCTCTCTGTCTCTGTCTCTGTCTCTCTCTTTCATTCTTCCTTCTATTTGGGCAAAAGAAATGGATATGCCATTTAAAAATTTTGCTTAAATAGTATTTCTATTATTATCACCTTTTTTCAGGTAACTAAATATAAATTCTCAAATTTATAGTTTGAAATGATTTAACCATTTTTTTACTTTGACATTGCTGTCAGAAAGTATCCTTTATATACCAAGAGCTTCTTTTTATTTTTAGGTTTTTTTTTTTGCAAGGCAAACAGTGTTAAGTGGCTTGCCCAAGGCCACATGGCTAGGTAATTATTAAGTGTCTGAGCCCGGATTTGAACCCAGGTACTCCTGACTCCAGGGCCGGTGCTTTATCCACTATGCCACCTAGCTGCCCCCCCCCCCAAGAGCTACTTAAGTAGAAAATATCTGAGAAATTATTTTTCCAGGAAAAAATAGGGTGAGGATTTTCCAAAAGTATTATGAAGGTAAATAGAGTGCCTATTTTACTGTAATTATTGGCTAAACATCTGTGTGCAAAGATATGTTGAAAAAGCATTACTATACTGTGTAGCAACTCAACTTCTATATCTATCTAGAGGTGACATTGATTACCTCACCACCCCAAAATAAGGACAGCAGCCAGACCTATGATTCTTTTAGTATAGAAACCCTCTCACTGACTCATGTCTCTAATCACTCCAAAATTTATTATCTTAGAGAATAGCCTGGAGAAATGAAAGAAAAATGACTGACAAATGTTTCTATCTCATATTTGTCAGAGGCATAACTTGAACCCAGGCCTTCATGATATCAAACTCAGTTCTGGATCCATTCCCCGATGTCCTTTTTCCATATGTGAAGATATTTTAAAGAGTAGCAGTATCATTTCCTTATCCTAAATATATCACATCTGGAGACAATTATCTCAGGTAATGATATGACTTCCAGGTAATCTTAGGAATGGGATAAGGATGGAGAATGAAACTGTGTTTCATTGGTCTAGGGAACTTCCAGGTGAGGGAGTTCCTTCTACCAAAGCAGGTCTACAGCTTCTTTTCATCTTCAAATCCTAGAGAGTAGCTTAGTGACTATTTAGTTAGCATGTGTCAAAATTCAACTAAAATACAGGTCTACTTGACTTTAAGGTTGATTCTCTAACCCCATTTTATTTTTCTCTTCTCTGAATAAGCCTTTTTTAATAAATTTATGTGCTTTTTCAAATTTATTATCACTTCTACCATTCCATCATTGTTAATGTTTTTCACAGTTTTTCTCATATTCACAACAAACCAATTCTTAAAAATCCTCATGGTGATCAAAATTAATTTTGACTTTTTTCCTTTCTTTTGTTTAACAAAGTTACATTCATGTTTTTATCAATCAACTCTCCAGTCAACTTGGGGTTCGGTGGGGGGGGTCTCACATTTGTTCACAGAATATTACTCCAACACTGTTCTCGGAAGCTTTTTCTGAAAATCTTTTCCTTCTTCCCCTACTCCCAGGATTCAGACTTCAAAATCAGAATGTATTTAGACTCCAGGCTCTTCATTAGACTTTGTCCTCTGAATTATGAAGGTACGATAGCAGGGCAGAAATAGAACTTTGTGGCATCTCCATTCTGATTCGTTTAATTAGGGATTTCCTTGCCTCTTCTGTGTCTGCTCTTTTGTATTGGAATTCCCTACACAAAAACAATCTCCATTCCATAAAAGAACTCAGAATTTTCTAAAAAGAACAGATTTTGTTTCTGTCCTCTGTGCCTCACTGTCATTATTTACCTGGCACTGTAGTTATTTCTAGTTTTAAATGCCATGCAAATTGCAGTGAAAAAGCATATTAGCTCCATATCTCACCCTAGTGCAGAAAGACAAATGATGGATGCTTGAAAAAAATGAAAAAGAATTATTGAACTTTTTTTTTTAGGCTAATGAGGCTAAGTGAGGAGAATCAAGAAACAAACCTGATTCAAAAGAGAGAATTCCAATTGAAGATGCAAACTGCTCTCAACATGTTGTTCCTACAGGCTTCCTTGTGTTCTCTCCCAGAGACCTCCGGCTGTGCTTTCAAACCCTTTGGCACTGTTAATATTCCCTCACCAGAGATATATAGATCTTAGTATAGAGTGCAATCATATTTTGAACAGCTAAATTAAGTGGAAGTTGATAATGGCGTTTCAAATAATAGATTCCAAAGTTACCCTCAAACTATTAGGAAAATAAATGAGTTCATTACTCAGCTGAATGTATACATCTATTCAAAAATGTGTACAGGGTTTTTTGGGACTTTTTTGGGGGGTGATTTTCCATGAGGCACAATGGGTGAGGTAGGATATGAAAGGGAAAATTGATCAAATCTGGTATAGAGAAATTGAACTAAAAATCCCGTTTTTCATTTATGGCATCTTAAATAAAGTAACAATTTATACTTTAAGATTTAAAAAATTATTTACAAATATCAATTTTAATCTTCACAATAATCATGAGATTATTGCTATCTTCCTTTTGTAGATAAAAATAATGAAATAGAGATTAAAAGATCAGGGGTCACAGTTGGTATCTAAAGCCAGATTTGAACTTTGTCTTCCTAATTCCAGGTGCTTTATCTATTGTGCCACCTAGCTGTCTATAAAAATAAACAACCTGAACACCAAATATCCAAAACTCATAAAAATATACAAAGTCAATATAATGTTTTTTCCCTTAAGATAAAGGAAAATTCTAATAATTGAGAAAATCAATACAAACCTTTTTAGGCAATGCTGACTGAATTAAGCCTTGAATCTAACTAGGAATTCCCAAAAGTAGAGGTGAGCAGGGAGAATATTACAGGGACAATTTTTTTCAAAGGTATGAAGCAATTATAAACATTCTTTTAAAAGTTGAACATTTTTGGGGCAGCTAGGTGGTACAGTGGATAGAGCACAAGCCCTGGAGTCAGAAGTGTACCTGAGTTCAAATCTGACCTCAGACACTTAATAATTACCTAACTGTGCAGTCTTGGGCAAGCTACTTAACCCCATTGCCTTGCAAAAAAAAAAAAAAGAAGTTGAATATTTTACATATTAGATTATATTGGAATTGCTTTTTATTCATTTATTTGTGCATTCATTTGTTTCTTTTGTTTTTTTTATGGTTATACATTTTTCAATATCTTGAGGAATCATAGAATTTTATAGCTGGATAAAGTCAGGTCATCTGATCCAACCTAAACTCAAAAAGAAATCCTCAATACAACATACCTGACAATTTGTCACCCCGATTCTTTGTGAAGATCTCAAATGTGGGAGAGCTCATTACTCCAGGTAATAGCCCTCTCTTCTTGGGGACGATTTTAATGTTTAGAAAGTTCAATTAAGACTATGTTTGTCTCCTAGGAATTCTATCCTTTATTCTTTGTTCTACCATTTGCAACAAAATCAATCCCTGTCCTATTGGAAGCCCTTCATATAGTTATGCATTTAGCTCACATTTATTATGGTCCGGGCCTTGTACTAAGTACTTTACAAATATTTTCTGCTGTTATTTTCCTCATTTTCAGTTAAGAAAACTGGAGCAAATGGAAGTTAAATCATTTGCCCAGAGTCACATAATACTAAGTGTCTAAGGTCAGATTTGAATTCTAGTCTTCCTGACTCCAGTTACAAGACTCTATCTATTATTCTACCTGTACATTATATTCACATCTGAGTCCTCCTCTATTTCAGTTCCTCAGTTCCTTCAACTGAACCTCATATGAAATAGACTCATGGTCCTTCACAATGTTCTTTATCTTCTCCTAGATTCTTTCCAGCTTATTAATATCCCACCTAAACTATTTTGCCCAGATTACAGGGGTTAGATAATGTCTGATAGGATTTGTGTTCAGTGGACTATTATCTCCTTAATCTCAGAAGCTGAACCTCTCTTAAAAGCAGTCTAAAATGATTTTAGTCTTTTGGGAGCTACAATATGATCACATTAAGTTTTTAGTTCTGAGCCACTCTAATATATTGGCATTATAATTTTCTCCATTTGATACGGGGCATGTCACTGCAGCTCTCTTCCTCAGTTTCCTCAGATGTAAAATGGAAAAAATAATAGCACCAACCTCTCAGAGTTGTTGTGAGGATGAAATGAGATAGCATTTATACAGCACTTGTTAAACTTTAGCATGCTATATAACTGCTAGCTATTCAATGACAATTATATTTATAATGTTATTTTTTCCTTATCTTTATCAGGAGACCTTATAAGTAGAGATGTCAAATCTCCTATAAAAATGGGATTTTGTTTGTTTATTCTTGGTATTTGGGGGTTGGCAGACTGAAACTAACAACTCTTCAAGAAGAAGCCATAAGCGTACCAATTTTTTTTTTTTTTTTGCCCAGTGAATGGTTATGAATGAAGGTTGCTGGGGGGAGAAAGCTCATAATGTAAACGAGGAACTTGGTTTACAATTCATGGCTTGTCCAATACATAGGGCAAGGAAATAAGGGAGATGAGGTTGGAGTTATAGTGGCTGGGGCAGGAAGTGCACTTTGGGGTATTGGGAAGATGCCTTTCATTCATGGGAGGAATAATGTTCCAATATGAGACTTCTTTCACTGCTACTGGCATACATGTAACAGAATAAGTAAACCACCAGACAATGCTATCAAAGTATTCCGAATTTCCCATCCTAAGGCAAAGACAAATGACTCCAAATGTGTTTTTCTTACATAACTGTGTGCCATAGGTAGAATTTACTTTGGCCCAGATGAATGGAAACTCAATGCACGGGTAATAACTCCTGACAAATTAAAGGACTTTGTATGAAATATTTCATTTGTAAGGAAAAATTACTACATCAACCAGGGAAAGAGGCAAAGAAAAAAAAAGAATCCTGAAATTAAAAAAAAAACTTTACTGAAGACTATCCTAATTCAGAGAGTTGATGAGCACTTCTTAAGTGCCTAGGATGTGCCACTCAGGAAATAATAAATAATTCCTTTCTCAATAAACATCTACAAAATAAGGGAGGCACTCCTAATCTAAAATGTTGAAGCAGGGGTTAAACCATTTGTGAATATGACAAAAGACAGTCATTGGTTTTCTTCTTTGCAGTATTTATATTAGCTGAAAAAAACTTTTCTTGGTTTACTGCTATCCCTTAATGGTTGCAACCATACTTCATTCTCCTGTAGAGTTAAAACTAAGAAAGACAACACAGATAAAGTAGATTTCTGTTCAGATTTAAGGAATACAGTCATTGTATCCTTTGGACTTTTGCATCATGCATATGATGTTCTTACATATAATGCTTTGCTGATATTTTTTCTTTTATAGTTTTTCTTCCACTTTGATATTGACAAATGCTCACATAGCTTTCATTTTGCTTCTTATTTTCTGATCAGGAATACCCAATTTTGTAGTATAGCTGTTTTGTATTCAAATTGTAGACAAAATTATCTATCTATCTATCTATCTATCTATCTATCTATCTATCTATCTAAATTTCTGCTGTCTGTTTGTCTATCTTCATTCTATCCATCCATTCACTGAAATGAGTTCAGCAGTTCAATTTTTGAGGAGATTATTGTTAGAGTAAATTCTCCCAACGTAAGAGTCAGGTTCTAGATATCTTCTCTGCTGGACAAATGTGAAGATGTTGATGGCCCTCATAAAATGCTTCTGACAGCTAAAGATTTCTCTTTAATATGTCTAATTTTTAAATGCTTTAAAAATTATAAGGATGATATACTAGAAAGAAATGTTCAATTAAATCCAAGTGGTCTTCGACACCTTGCTAAAGCATCTCTAATCTTTCTTTTTAATAAAAGGATATTTTTCTCATTCTCAGCATCCTTCAGGACATTGATCTATTACTCTCATGGAGAGACACAGAATAGGATTGAAGCAGTATTTGGGAGCAAGAGACAGGGAATACTTAAACCTCTGTAGTCTCTAGAAAAACTTCCCTAGTTCTTATCTTAATTTATGCACACACTCATAATTTAGATCTCCTGGAGGGTTGGCTATGTCTGCCTTTCTCAGTCTTCTAACTCATCAAGAGCTTTTATTTTTAAAGTTATTGATTCATGCCCCTCCTTTGGTGTATTCCCTTCAATATTAGTCACCATTATTTCATTATTGTTAGATAAATCTTGGCTAATATCTACTCAATTTCATGTATTTCCTTCATTAGTGTTCTAGTTTTATTAAGCCAATTAACATATTAGCTTTTATTATTTATAGTAAAAGCAAATATATATATATATATATATATTAATATATATTTACTAAGAAGCTAAGGCAAGAACACATGTGTTAGCTTCTTAGTGTAAACACATCTTTACTTTCCCCTATGCCATCTCAATTCTGGGAAGAGTGGGCTCACACTTAAAGCCTTATCCTTAATCAGTTCATGTTTAAATTCATATGTATAAAGTCATTCCCTTGATTCTGCTGGGCTGAGTTAAACAGGATACTCAGCACTTTCCTCTTCAACATTTTTATTCTCCCACATAGTCGAGAATGATCTCAAGTTGTTGGCCATCTGGTGCTCTTTCCATTGTTCAAAGCCTTGGAAGGCAGCCTTTAGACTGTTCTATCTCTAATACTCCTATATCTAAGGTAAGAGAAAACAGATACAACAGGAACAAAAATAATAGTAAGCTCATGGCTTCATGACTTAGGCTACAAGTACTTTCCCCACCAAGAAACTTGTAGAAATTATTCTGCTCAATCAAATTCACCTCCTCTGTGGAAAGAAACCATGTTGTCCCCATGGGTGGTTTTATGTATGTACAGCCAACGCTACCTATTTCAGCAGCAAATTAAAAAAAAAAGCATGTATGAAACAGACTACAACGAACTGTAAAATTACTAAATGTGTTCTGAAGTACATGTAAGGGAATTGTATCAAGTTGAACACTCTGTGATTCTAAGGACTGGGTTCTAATTAACCGTTTCTTCCATTACAATATAAAATCTTTGCTTCATAATGGTTTCTAATTATACAGAAAAGCCCATACAAACCCAGAAACATTCAAATTCCTTAAATTTGTTAATGACATAATTATTCTTGAATTACTTTAGGCTCAACAACCTAAAATCATAGAATAGTGTTGTTGTTCATGAGTTGTCATGATTTAAGGGTTGTCATGGCCAATTCTTCATGACCCCATTTGAGATTTTCTTGGTAAAGATACTAGAGTGGTTTGTCATTTCCTTCTCCAGATCCTTTTATAGATGAAGAAACAAAAGCAAAGAGGGGTAAATCACAAAGTTAGTGAGTTTCTGAGGTCAGGATTTTTTCCCCCTACTTTACCTCATTTTATTATTAATTTTTTCAATTGCATGCATTCATCTATTTGTAAGCTTATGAGTTCTCAGGCCAGATTTGAAGTTATGAAGTTAAGTTGTGTTTTTGACACCCAGCCCAATACTCTATCCACTCTCGAGTACAAACATACACACAAACACATAAACAAACAAACAAACATACAAAACATATGAAAACACACAACTTAAAGTAACATATTAGGCTATCTAGTCTAGATCTTTCATTTAATGGATCAGGAAATTAGGTTTCTTATAAATTTTCACTGAGTTAGGATTCAAATCATTCCTAAGATTCCTGACTATCTTTGACTCATCTTTATTCTCCTTGGCATATTTATTATATTATTATATTATATTATCCTTAAATATGACTATTTCTTCCTTTACATCATCTCATGGATTTATCTCACTCTTTGCAATACTTTCACCACTATTTTATGTAGGCTTTCATCATTTCACCTATATGGTTTTCCTGATTCTATTCACTCACCACACCTCAAATTGAAACAGTTCACTATTGCCATATAATTTTATTCAAATATTGTTGTTGGTTTTGTTTCTTTGTTTATCAAGATCTTCCTCTCAGAGATCTTTTGTTTCCTATTGCTTATCAGACAAAGTCCAAGTGATGACCCACTACTGTTTGGATCAATAGTATCTGAAATTGTTCCCTGAAATAATTGACTCTATCCTCTCAAGTCCCCTACTCCAGTCAGCTCTCTTCCTCATTTTACTTTCATTCTTTTCTCTTTCCCATTTCTCATTTAATCTTACTTCCTAAAATATCCTATCCATTTCTCTATGCCAATCAAAATTCTTCACATGAGAAGATAATTTTATATCTCTGCTTTCAAATATTGTTCTGCTTTGATGTACTTTTTAAAGTAAGTTCAGAGCAGGAAAAGGAAAGACATGGTCCTTTTAAAATATGGTTTTATCAGAGGTCTGTGTCAGAAGCAAAACTTTAAGCTTGCTTGAAGAATTAGAGGTTATTAAAAAAACTAATTATATTTTCATTTCAAGGTAGTAGTTGGGAAGGTTATTTATAGAAAGCAAAGGGTTAAGTTATTTGCCAGTATGTGTTTACATATATAAATATTATATATATATATTGTGTTTGTATATGTGCATATGAATATATGCACATATACAATAAAACATAATTCATATGATATGTAATATGTAAACTTTTATATGTCTATGTATTCTCATGTATACACAGTGTGACAATTTAAAAAATTTTTTTTTATTCATCTCTACTTATCAGAAGGGGAGTGAGATATTAGAGTGAAGACCTTAGATTATAGAAGGAGGAATATCCCCTTCCTTTGGAGCAATTGAAAGCAGAAGGATAGCATTCTGCCTTTATAGCTCCAAGCTTTAATGCCAGTGACCTGGAAATATTTTAGATACCAAATTTGTCCTGCAAACCTAAAGTGAAAAAGTTACATTCTCTTTTTTCAGCCTGAAAGAACTTAGGATATTTACCAAATGTCTAAGCTAAGTTGGAAGTTGTTTTATACTTAGATCTTTTACATAAGAATAGAATTGAATTAATTAAATAATACTGATGATTAATAATAATGTTTCATCCATTTACCAAAATAAAATAATCAAAGATTAACCTATGCTTAATATCAATTTTTATGGCCATGAATATCTTTGATGAAACTATATAAAGTTACTAGGCAAGTTTTTGCAGGGTTTTTTTAGCTGATTAGATTAGGCACAAAATTAATAGAAATGTCCAAAAATTACATGATTCTCCTGTATTCAAAATTCATATCATCTTCTAAGTAACATGTGAAATCTTTCTTCTTGTCCCTGTTAGTACCTTCACACACACACACACACACACACACATACATACACACACAGACACATACAATATTTTGTTTTTTCATAGTGTTGATCAAAAAACGTATATTAGGCACCTAAGATATATCAGACATTGTAGTAAGCACTGGGTGGGGGGGGATACAAAGAAAAGTAAAATATGATCCCTAGTCTCAAGGGGATTACAATATAATGTGAAAAAAAAATCCAGGAAAATGAAGCTTAAAAAGCAAAGAGGAAAAGAAGATACTAGTGGGCAAATGTAGGGGAGGCAAGAGGAGGGACCTATTATGATGAAGTCAAGATGGGGGCTGCAAGAAGGAAATGAAGAGATGGATAATCTCATTGAGGAATTCTGTACTCTCCAGTCAGAGGGGAGAAGGGGCTCCAAGGGAGAAAGGGAAAATGGATTAAAGAGGTGTCAATTCCAGATCTGAAATGATCTTCTAAGGATAAAGAGATACATGGGAACATGAAGAAGTTCAGAAAAGTGCAGTTGGATGACCAACCTGAGCATTCTCTTTAAATAGAGGTTCTAGGAGAAACGCCATTCGAAGGTGTCATGAACAGAGTTAAACTGCAGAGAGTGAAAAATTTGTGTTCAAATCCCAATCTCTGACCTATACTGTTTCCTGATCATGAACAAAGCTCCTACCCTATCAGTGTTTGATCAGACTACTGTTAGTGTGTCAACACCTATATCTTGAATAGGCACTGAATATGGACTATAAGTTTGACTCTATTGAGTATGAAGAGAAATGAAGCAGGTTGAATTGCATTTCAAAAATTTTAAAATACTTTTAATAATCCTAGACTTCTGTCTGGCACAAAATTCCTATATCTAACATAAATATTCTCTTCCTAAGGCAGTTAATGGAGCAGTTTAAAAAGTATTGATCCTGTAGTCAAGATTATAAAATAAATTAATTATATCAAACTATATTTCTGTGCATGTATACATATATACATATGTTTATGTAAGTACATACAAGTGTGAATGATCAAAGACTCCAATCCTTATATAGAAAAAGGTCTCTAACATGAAAGATAGATCTTTGTTGCATTTTTACAGACCTATATTTTGTGGAAGTGGGGAGTAACTGAGGCAGATTTTTGTTTAACAATGCAAATGGTCATCTTTTCTGCAAATTATAGTTGTTGTGAATACACCAAAAGTACCAAAGAAAAACCTCTTGGAACCCTAATAAGTAAAATGTCCTGCCCAGGATCATGCAGATGGTATGAGGCAAAAGTAGGATTTGAACCTTGTTTTTTTTTGTCTTGACTCTGAGGGTAGCTTTCTAACCAGTAAGTCACATTGCCCCTCTGTTGGGTTGAATAAAAGAAAATGGACATAAATTAGACAATATAAGGAAGCATGAAGTTTTTGTGCTATTCACTGATGGAGTGTATACTCACAACATGAGACAACAGATTACTATTATATTAAACAAAGGAATATTAATATCAAAATAAAGTTTGGTGGAAAGGATATCACACTGTTTCTGGAATTTAATGATAAGAATGTCTTTAAATTATTTTTTCTCCCATATTAAAATAAAGTAAGTTATTTCAGGATAAGTCTTCCATTGTGTCTTCCATTTCTTTTCCATCTTTATCAATACCTAACACAGTATTGGATATATGATTTCCTTCATAAATACTTGTCAACTGATTTCTTTGAAGAGATTAATTTTAATATACCATCTTAACCATTGAGGTATGTGAAAAAGATCATAAAATTGAGCTACAGCAGAAGTCATAGACTACTTAGGTGCCTGAATCCCAGAAAAGTAATGCATAGAGCATATCCCCAAACCTTTCATGCTTAGTCAGCTTTTCCACACAGTATTTACTTTACGGTCAGTGAATGTTAGTGAAGTAGTCAGAGATTTTCTTTGCTTTTCAACTGAGATATGCTGACTATTTTCTTTTTACAGAGACCACATCCCATTGGGGGCATCATCTAGGGCTATTCCAGGACCAAAAGGCAATATACAAACTGCCTGCCATATCCTCCTTAATTAATTTGTCATTGGCATCAAAGAACTCCAGAGTGCTGACCCCTCCCACTTCCAGGGTATGTTTGACAGGCTTCTGGTAAATATCTTTCTTTTTTTCATTTATTACAACTAAAACAGCTCTGTATAATTTCCAATTATGAAAATATATTTCTGTTTAAAAATTTTCTTCTATTGCTATTGTCTTAAAGTTTTTGCAACTAAAATCAGTTTGTCAAATTTAGGGAAATATGGACTCATGGAAGAACAGTTTGTAATGTTCTTTTTTATTTGTTTATTGGAACTAAAAATGTCTTCCATAATCTACTGATTGATCATTTTCAGCTCACCCTTTAGAAGCTTCTTTGTTTGTTCTAGGCAGCCTGAAAATTTTCCTTTTGGGGCATTAGCCAAGGCCATGCCAGTAAATGTCTAACAACTGCTATGGGTGTGACCTAGCTGTGTGGCCTTGGGCAAGGCACTTAACTCCATTTGCCTTGCAAAAAAACCTAAAAAAAGGATTTAAATGGCATGTGTAAACTGGTTAGAGCACACTACTTGGGTTGACCCACAGTACCTATAAAAGGTCCCCTTTTTGATGTATGGATGTCATTTCCTAGGTAAGTAAAAGCTTCTAAAAGATATATTTCAATATTTTCAGGAATTTGGGACAAACAGAAAAGAACTCATTAAATACTCTCCTATAATAAATTTTCTTCCATTACCTTAGCAAGTTAGGGAAAAGTCTTCACTTGTGATCTTATTGATAAAGGAAACTTGGAAACTCCTTTTTATTAATATACAGCAACACTTTCTATGCAATTTTTAATGATAAATAATTATCTGGAAGACTAAGAGATCAAGTGATTCACCCAGGGTCCTACAATCAGTCATACGACTTAAATCCAATTCTTTCTGCTTCAAGGACCAGCTATCTACACACATAAACAACACTGCCTCTCATTTCATAGACACCTTGAACTCTTACATTACTCTCAGTACTCAGATTATAACTGCTTTTGCTCAGGTGTGAACTTAGTGTAGGTTACATCAAGATCATAGTCTTCCATGTCCCATGCTATAATTACAAAATGAGAGTAAACAGGTGTGTCAGTTATTTTTGTTTCCATCAGGAAGATTTTCTTATACGATTGTTTTGATTTTTAAAATATATATATATAGTTTATTACTTAAGGCAAAATAATATTTTGCTTTTGGTGCAAAGTTTTTAGCTAGCTAATTGTATATCTTAATAAAAAAGTATATAGTCTCTGATTAACTGAGACAGATTCTGATTACCTGTCTTTGAGGAAATGAACTGCTTTAGAAAATTATTTGGTGCTCTCTACTATTGTACCTGTCACACACTTTTAATTAAAAATGTATTGATGCATGACTAAATTGCACTCAGTGAAAAACAGACCCATTTTAGTTCAATTGCCATAATGTACACATAGTGCAATGAAGTAAACCCATACAATTATAATATGAAGACAGCCTAGACATAGTGATACCCTTGCAAATCAGTCTCATAGCAGATGTATATGTTGCAGAGCCAAACATCACAAATCAGTGTGGGCTCAATCAGCACAAATGAATTTACTAATCTAGTCTAAATACCTGTAATGAAGCCATTTCACTAATCTATGGCAAATTAAATATGTGAGGAAATGAATGCAGAATAATGATCAACATTTTTCCTTTTTTTTCAGTACAGTACAGCATTATAGGGCTACGTCATCAAGACTACTACTTAGCCCTGTGACTGAAACACATTTGCAAATGTCAACAAATGTAGGATTATAGGTACATTTTATTATTAGGTAGCAAATGAAATTCAAATTATTCTTTTCATTTAATTTTATGGGATAAGAATTTAAGAAAGCTCATAGCATTTAACCTAGCTGCAGAATGAATCCCATCCCACTTCCCCCCCTAAAAAAGGTAAAAAGAAAAGGGAAATCAAAGAATTTAGAGCTCTTGAAAGACTTTAAGAAATATGTAGTCAAAGCTTCTCATTTCAAAGGTGAGGAAACTATACTCATATAATGAACCAATTTACCTAAAATCACACATATGACAGTAACAATATTATCTGAAGCCAAAGGAACTATACCTTATACTTTTAGAAGGTTGGTGGCATGTCTTCAATAGATTTAATTCATAAAAACCTAAATTATGTTTAAGTGATTTCAAAGTGGTAGTTATCATTTCCATTCTCAAAGCAGTTCAAGAAAGAAAATTTTGTAATTTCCATGATAATAATGTATAACTCTACTATATTGACATCTTTGAACACTGAGGAGAGATGTTGAATGTTCTGCTTATGTCAGGTATAAGGGTAATATTTGCTTTGCTCCATCTAATTGACCCTAAATTACCTTTATAAAGTATACATCCATTCTAACTAGTAGATAACAACAAACAAATCCAAACAAGCAAACAAACAAAAACAACCACATCTTACTTTCTTAATGAATCACATTACAATTCAAGGTTGGACATGAGCAAACAAGTGTGTAGATATAGTGCTTAAAGGTAAAGATATTTAGGTTGAATTGATGAATCTATACTGTTTAGGATATGTCTTGGGACTTTTCTGTAAAGATCTATATTACAATAGGCTTTAATTGTAGGGTAAACACAACTATTATTAACTGATATATTGCATTTTTATATTATATCACACAAAGAAGGGAGTGATAGGAGAAAAAATTCTTCTAAGGAATGTAGGGATGTAAGAAGAAAAATGAGTAAAACTGACAAACCTGAAATGCCATTATGATTCAGTAACTAAACTCTCTGAAAATCCAAGAGAATAACATAAGATTATTCCAATTAGCATGTAAAAGCAGTATCTATGTTAGAATCTATGCTTTCAGGATGGTTAGGTGGTGTACTGGCCCTGGAGTGAGGAGGACCTGAATTTAAATCTGACCTTAGACACTTAATACTTATTTAACTGTAAAAAAAGGAATCTTTGCTTTCCAAGTCTCAGAAATTGGGAGTTGAATGCTTCTCTCACCTGTAGCATGTCCTCTGGGATATGCTGACACTGATACCCCTCAGTGTCCACTACTTTCAGCTGCTACTATATTTTAATTCATTCTGAAGTTGAAATGCCACAGCCTTACTCTGCTACCTCCAGTTTCTTTGAACTGTAAGAAATCCTGAGATCCAGAGAGCCCAAATGGAATTAAGGGTCTGCCATTCATCAAATATTTTGAGCTATAGGGCCCCGAAGTTATTAGAAGGCACCTGCTTCCCACAGTGAGAAACTGGAAGCCAATTTCCTTTGCTGAATATTAGCTTTTGGGTATGCTTTAACCCTTATCATCTTGAGATGAACCTATAGGACTGTTGCCAAGTAAGATTACAGTCCATCTTGAACAGAACTCCTTTCCCTCACCATGTAACATCTACAACCAAACTCTTCTAGATATGCAGTGACTAGTTCTAGAAGGATAACATACTAAGTCATCATAGAATCTTAGAGGCCTTGACAAACTATTTAATCTCTTATCCCATGGAAAAATGTGTTGGTAAGTTTTGCTGAACTGTTTTTATTTCTCTTTCTTTTTATCCTTTGATATAAAGAATGGTTTCATCAGTAGGGGATAGAGAGAATTATATTAGGAAGTAAAAGTAATATGAAAACAAATGATCAATAAAACTTTAAAAATTTTATGTAGATTCTTCCCTCAACAGTACTTATATTTTTCCTAAATCTATTCACAAGGGACCACTTTTTATATTGATGTTATACTTAATGCTACTATCAACTCATAGGAAGGTTAAGAAGAGACTTTATTCCACTGAGAAAAGTCTTTTCCCTCAACCAATAAAATTAGTTTAATAAAGTCTGTACTATTCTTAGGAAACCTCTAATGTTCTTTTAGAAAAGTAGATAATAATTTAACATCCACAAAAATCATAAGGACAGATACCTTTCCCTTTTCTATTCTTTATTTTTTTTTGCTTGTCCTCAACTGTCTCTGAAAATGTACCATTTCATGGTACATAATCAGATGCAGAAGACATCAATCAAAATTAGAATGTAATTCTCTTATTCTTTACATTATCTATTACATAATCAAAAATGTAGACTAGGGTTTGACAAGATTTATGGAAGAAATTTTGTTATTATTTTTGTCCAATGAATTGTTTCCTATAAGAGTAAAGGAGGATGGGGAGCTAGGTGGTGCAGTGTTTAAGAGCACTGGCCCTGGAGTCAGGAAGACTTGAGTTCAAATCTGACCTCAGACACTTAATAATTACTTAGCTGTGTGACCTTTGGCAAGTCACTTAACCCTTACGCTTTGCAAAAAACTAAAAACATAGTAAAGGAGGGTACAATGAACAAAGAATGTCTAAGACAAAGAACTAATCTTTAACAGTGATTTTCTAGCCCCTACTGTCTGATAGGCAAATATTTCTACCCTTCTCCCAGAATTCTCAAGTAGTATCTAGTTTTTCACTTTTGTACAAAGTTGTGTTACTCCAATTTTAGGAATTCAATAACCCTTTTTAGTTAACAACTTAGATTACTATAATAGTATTCAAAAGTATAGTTAAGAACCAACATATGTAACAATCAACCTATACCATTCAGTATGCAGTTGTATGAATCAGATTCACATCTTAACTTTTTCCTTATATAGCACTTTCCCACCAGATTTCAAGTAGAAAGTTCCCCTGGGCTCATGTTCCAATTTTCTAACTTCTCAGGGCTTTCCTGATAGACTGGTAGTGTCATAAGAACCTAAAATTCTTACTCCAAGATCCCTGTGCTAATAGCTCTTGTGTCCTGGGACTCTACCTCTTTTAGCTGGAACATAAAAGAAAAACTAAAATGAATCCACATCCTAAGGCCATTTCTTGATGCCACAGTGTTAAAGAAGTTGATCCTTCCCATTCCCATTCTTCATTTATGGTACCTATTATGTGAGTAAATAAGACTTCCATCCCTAGACAACATGAGAAAGAGAGCAACTGACAAAAGTCACATTTAAAGATAGAGCCAATTCTTACTAGTGCCCAATGGAACAAGACTGCTCCCACCTGCATAGTAGAGATTTGTTGAATGTCTTCTCCCAAAAGCAAATAGTAGTATATCTCATGTGAGTACTACAATCTGGCAATGCATCAAAACTGCATTATAATTATAACACAACACCTGGAGAAGTGACTAATAATGCTACTCTTTCACTATATTTGAGAAATAGAGAAAAGAATTAGGCCTTTGAAAAGATCACTGAAACTAAACTGCTAAATCTGGAAAAAATAGCAAAAGGGAAACTGCCATATATATTGCATTCAATTACTATCTTTTTCTTAGTTCTGGAGCTGTAGAACATTTTTATCTGACTATAGATAGCTAATTACTTTGACTGACAACTACCTGTTTAGCAGTGGAGGAATAGTTCTTATTTCTATAATTTTTTTCATTTTTCTATATGTTTGAGAAAAGAAGTCTTTAACAGAGAAACTCACTGCAAATTTGTTTTTTTACAGTAATAATTACCAAATTCCTTCCTTTCTATTTTTCCTCTTTGTCCTATTTTCTTTCTCCTTTTATCTACCTTGATCATTCTCAGAAGTGTTTTGCTTCAGATTTTTACCTACCCAAAACTGCCCTCCCTTCTTTCAGCTTCCCCCATTCCTACTTTCTGATAAAGGTAAGATAGATTTCTACTCCCAAATAAGCATGTATATTATTCCATCTTTTAGCCAGTTCCAATGAGAATTATACTCAGTTTTGCTGAGTAGGTGATTCGTTATTGTAATCCTAGCTCTTTAGCCTCTGCTATCTCATAGTTAGAACTGAAAAATTTTGTGATGTTCTAACTATGTAATTATGATAGCGGAATTATTTCTTTCTGGCTTTTGCAGTATTTTTTCCTTGATCTGAGAGAACTGGAATTTAGTAATAACTTTCTTTTTAATGTTTGAACTTTTCTTTAATATATTTTGTTTCCAATTATATACAATAGTAGTTTCAATCACTTTTTGCAAGATTTTGAGTTTTATAATTTCCCCCTCCCTCCCTTCACTCCTCCTCCCCCCAATAGAAGGAAGTCTGATAGTCTTTGCATTTGTTTCTACAATATGTGTATATCAAAATTAAATGTATTGAGAGAAACAAATATCCTTAAGGAAGAAAGAAAATATTAGCGATAGCAAAATTATGTAATACATAAGATGACTTT
Organism: Macrotis lagotis; assembly: GCF_037893015.1. NCBI lineage: Eukaryota > Metazoa > Chordata > Mammalia > Peramelemorphia > Peramelidae > Macrotis > Macrotis lagotis. The sequence goes on from NC_133658.1 coordinate 637,036,030, forward strand.
TTTAAAAAATTGAAGATAATGATCTTTCATCTTCATTTAAACTCCACAATTCCTTTTCTGGATATAGGTGGTATTCTCCATCACAGATACCCTACAATTGTTCCTGATTATTGCACTGATGGAGTGAGCAAGTCCAGTAAGGTTGATGATCACTCACATGTTGCTGTTATGGTGTAATTGTTCTGGTGATACTCACCTCACTCAGCATTAGTTCATGCAAGTTTTTCCAGGCTTCTCTGAAATCCCATCCCTCTTGATTTCTATTAGAACAATGGTGTTCCATCACATACATTGGTTATAACATTCCTGAAAGTTTTCATTCTTAGGATCTCTTTCAGGAAGTGATAAGTAGATCCTTTCATTATCTACTTTACCCTCTGGTTCTAGAATATCAGGGCACTTTTCCTTGATATTTTCTTGAAAGATGATATCTAGGTTCTTTTCTGATAATGACTTTCAGTTAGTCCAATAATTCTTAAGTTATCTCCTCTGGATCTGTTTTCTAGGTTAACCTTCTTTCCAATGAGACATTTCATATTTTCTTTTTTTTTAATTCTTTTAATTTTGTTTGATTGTTTCTTGATGTCTCATACAATTATTAACTTCCACTTGCTCAATTAGAACTTTTAGGGAATTATTTCCTTCTTTTCCATTTGATCAATTTTACTTTTTGGTGAGTTGTAATGAGTTCTTCTTTTCAGTGAATTTTAATATCTCTTTTTCCATTTGAGCAATTATGATTTTCAAGAAATTCTTCTCTTCCTTAGACATTTGTGTCTCTTTTACCAATTGGTTTGTGATCTTTTTAAGGTGTTATTTTCTTCAGTATTTTTTACATCACCTTTACTAAGCACTTGACTCTTTTTTCCATGATAATTTTTGTATTACTATCATTTTTCTTCTTAAATTTTCCTCTACTTCTTATCCTTGATTTCGAAAATTCTTTTTTGTTATATTCTTCCTTGGTGTGAGACCAATTCATATTTTTCTTTGAGCCTTTGAATGCTAGAATTTTGACTTTGTTGTCTTCTTCTGAGTGTGTGTTTTGATCTTCCTTATCACCATAGTAACTTTCTATGGTCAATTATTTTTTTCTGTTGTTTGCCATTTTTCAGCCTATTTCTTGAAGTACTATCTTAAAGTGTGGCTCTACTTCCCAAGTGGAGGAGATACTATCCCAAGTTTCAGTTTTTTTGGTGCAGCTGTCTTGAGGAGTAATTTTGAGGATCTGTAAATTTTGGTTCTTTCAGTTTGGGATGATCTATGCAGAGAATGTTTACTGGTCTTCTGAGCTGTGCACTGATTTGTGTGTGACCATATAAGTACTCTTTTCAACCCTGGAACTGGGACTAGGGTGCCTACTTCCCTGTAGCCCCAAGCTCTGCTGTGCTAGTGCTTCCTTGCAATGGGACAGAAGCAGGACTGTGACTCAGATCCAAATATTGGCAATGGTGCCAGCAAAGTGATCCCTGCAAATCTTCTTTTGACATTATCCAATTCCCCCTTACCATTGTTGCCTGAGAGGGCTGAAAACCACCACTGCTGGCACTGATTCAATAAACCCAAGGCCTGCTCCTAGTTTGCTGGAACATTGTCTGCTATGCTAATGTAGCATGCACTAGAGTGCACTTCTCTCTCACGAAAAGTGCCATAATATTTTTTCATTCGAGAAAGATTTTATTTGAGTTTTAAATTTTTTTTGCCTAATCTTGCTTCCCTCCCCCCACCCCCACAGAAGGCAGTCTATTAGACTTTACATTGTTTCCATGGTACACATTAATCTAAGTTTAATGTGCTGAGAGATAAATATCTTTAAGGAAGAAAAATAAAGTATAAGAGACAGCAAAATTACATAAAAAGATAACAGTTTTTTAACCCTAGGTTAAAGATAATAGTCTTTAGTCTTTGTTTAAACTCCACAATTCATTCTCTGGACGCAGATGGCATCCAGCGTTCCATGACATACATATACCACAGTTTGTTAAGCCATTATCCAATTGAAAGACATTTTCATAAGTTCCAATTCTTTGCCACCACAAACAGGGATGCTATGAATATTTTTGTACAAGTGATGTTTTTGCCCTTCATGATTTCTTCAGGGTATTGACCCAGTAGTGGTATTTCTGGATCAAAGGGTATGCACTTCAAAATTACCCTCATTTTTAATGAGAGGTTTGATTGAAATAAACCAATCACCACAGTGATGAGAACAAAAGAAATTCAAAAATTTCCTTAACCATAAAACACTTTGTTTTCTTTCTGAGAAGTAAGATAAGGCAGTCTCAAAAAACACACAATTAAAACTACTTCCAAGAAAGTTAAGAGAATAGAGAACTTTCTCTTTCAAAATATGGAAAAGCAGTAAAGGAAAATAGTAATGCCATAGGCTTTAAGTTTAAAAAATCTTTAAAGATCATCTAGGATGGGCTTGAGGATGGGCAGCTTTTTTTCTGCAAATGACCTTTTGGATATTTATAACATCATTTGAAAGCTATATTTAGTCAAACATTTAATTCACCTTTAAAAAGCTACTAGATTTATTGAATTTCCAGTCCCTCTGGTGTTGCCTTGTCAATGCCAGACCAATATAGCCCACAGTCTGGAGGTTGCCCACTCCTGATCCATCCCAAAAGATTGTAATGTCTCTCTGTGTTTGTGTGTGTGTGTGTGTGTGTGTGTGTGTGTGTGTGTGTATGAGACTGATCCCTTTGATAGTCTGAACCACTTAACACAATAATGTTTCTGATAAAAGTGTTTCAAAATATGAAAAATAAAATGCTTATGCAAAAAGGAAAAGAGAAAAATATCAATTATATTGATATAGTTATCAAAACATTAAAAAATAAATAGGTCCCAGGTTGAGATCTACTCTGATTCTTTTATTTTATAGATGAGAAAACTTGGACCTAAGAGGTGAAATAATTTGTTCCTAATCTCAGTTATTTGGAAGAAGTGTCATATTTAAAACCTAGGTCCATTGACTCCAAAGAAGAAATTTTTGACCACTAGATGCACTCTATTGCTTTCAATAAACTTGCTCTGGTAAGTAAGATAATTCCAAGAATATAGACAGATGAAACGGGAGTGAGGACAACAGATATAAAAGAAATTTGCCTGCATTACTTTAACAATCTATTCTCATCATCCCTGTCAGTAGAATCCCCTCATTTGGGCTATAACAACTTAGTTACTGGCACTTAAGAAGATGAAGTTGGGAAGAGTAGCTGGACCCTTAGGGAAAGCGTGATAGTTGTCTTCAAGTATTTGAAGGGCTGTCATGTGGAAGAGAGATTAAATTTGTTGTGCTTGGCCCCAGAGGGCAGAACTTGGAACAATGGTAGAAAATTGCAGAAAGGCAGATTTAGACTATTTGCAAGGGGGGGGGAAGAAAAATAAAGAAAACAAAACTTTCGAGGAATTAGAGCTAAGCAGAAGTGGAATGGTCTCCCTTAGGATGTAGTAAGTTCACCCTCATTTAGATTTTTCAAGTGCAGCCTAAATGGTCATCGTTCTGGGCATATTGTATGTTGTAAAAGATTCTTATTCAGAAAAAGGTTGAACTAGATGTGCAATAAGGTCTCTTACAGCTCTTTAATTCTGTGATTCTTTTTGAATTTGAAATGTTGCAAAAAACAATTCCCCATTTATGCTATGAAGAGGAGAAAAATTACAATTGCAGTAATTTGTATGATATCAAAGATTTTCTCATATTTTCCCTGTTCAAAGCTCATATTTAAATGAACTCATAGCTCATATTATGTCTTTTATTTGATGGGCATCATGTTAGATTCTGAGGATGAGAGAACAAGAAAGAAACCATGGATTGAGATATTGAATTAAAATTAAAAGTGTCTATTGCAGGGAAGAGGTGGTGAGAGTCTGAATTAGGGTGATGGCTTGAGACATTTTGGACATAAAACATAAAACTAGTAAAATGTTCAAACTGAGAATATATGAAATGAGAGAGATTGAGGGGTCCAGGCTGACTTTGAACTTATGAAACTAAGTGATAATAGACAGATTTATGAGAAATTTTTATTTTTGTCATTATTATTATTATAATTTTTAAATTTCAGAGGTCTATGAAATATATTATTTGGAATATTTAATGGGGAGCTGAGGATACATGTTTGGAGCTAAAAAAAAAGATGAGAACTAATTACACTGATTAGGGAAAAGTCACCTATGTAGAAATGATTAAATTTTATCACTAATGAGAAAGTGGAGAGAAGACAATAGGGATCAGGGCAGAACCTTGAAGAATTATTTCTGTTTGGGAGGGAAATGTGAATTATAAATAAGGGAAAGATACTGAGAATAGAGCAGTATTTTTAGGTTGCAGAGAGAACCAGGGAAAGAAGAATCAGAAGAACTCAGAGGAGAAAATAAAAAAATGCAATAGCTGAGAGGAGGGGCTGGTCAATAATGCCAAATACTGATGAAACATTCTGAAAGAAATGGAGGAGGGTTAGAGTCTAGTGAATGTTTGTCTCAGGATGGTTGAGATTTGGATGTATTTTTAAGCAGTTGGTTAGTTGCCAGTAGAGAAGTAGAAATTGATTGGATGAAATTTAACTTATTTATTAAATACCTAATATGTAGCAAAGCAATGGGTTAAATGCTGAGAGTACAAATAAGGAAAATTAAGACAGACCCTCCTCTCAAGAACCTTGCAATCTATTTGGGAAGACAGCATATAAAAGTTCATCTTCAGGGCAAATGGCAAGTGGGAGTCTTAAGGTGTGTCATGGTGAGGTGAAAGGAAAGGTGGAAGAAAAAAGTGAATTGAAGTTGAGAAGGAAGGAAAATTTGTAGGACACTATAGTGAAGAATATGAGAGAGGATGATGTATCAAGGATACATTTAGAATGTTTAATATCACAGAAGAAGGCTCTGTTTTTCTTTGGAGACTAACAAAGAGGAGAGGAAAAAGGAATGGTATCAAGAAGTTTTAGGATATATGTACAGAAGATGCAGGTATTTGTGGCAAAAGTTTACAAGCAAATATGAGAAAAAATACCTAGCTGAGAGGAAGAAGGAAAAGAATAGTGTGGGAAGCTTAAACAAAGAATAGTTTGTAACAGCCTCTGTGAGAAGTGTAATTGGGATTCAATTAGACAGAAGTAAAATTAATTTTATGAATATATATACTTTGGATTTGTTGAATTTTTTATATTTAACTTAAAACCAAACAAAGAACTTTCCAAATCCACAGCAAAACAAAAAATGTAGATTTTATATAAAATAACAAACATCCATTCAAATCATTTACTTTTTTCAAAAAAATATACAAAAATGTCACATCATAGTTTCCAAACTTTCTTGCTTGTCTGTGCTTATTTCTGAATTTCCTTCTGTTCCCTTTTGCACATTCTTTATAATATTTCAATGTACTTTATTCTTAAATCAAAAATTCTTTATCTAATTAAAAATTAAGGGAAAGCCAAAAAGAGATGTAGCAGATAAGAATAATCAAGCAAAACAAATCCTCATGTTTGTCTTGTTTAAAATTATATGTCTTTTTGAATCTTGATTCCATCTTCTCTCTTTTGGGAGGTAGGTAATATGCTTCATCATACATCCTTCTGAGACATGGTTGATCCACATTGTATTCATCAAAAAGTTTTTAAGTCATTCAAAATTGTTTTCATTTGCAATATTTTTGTTCTTTTATAAATTGTTCTGTATCTGCTTGTTTCACTCTGCATGTGGGTTCCTACAACAGGGTTATCTAAATTATCTCTTTCAAATATTTCTTATGGTTCAATAATACACATTACAATCATTGACCAAATTTTTTTCAGTCATTACTCAATTGATTACTCAGTTCTTAAACTCTATTTTTTTGTCTTTTTTTTTCTTTTAATTCTTCAATAGAACGAATCAGGAAATTTGGTCTGAAAATATTATTTTATTTTTAGATTATGCAATACCTTGAGCTCTCCCATAACTTATACTAAATTGTTTTCTAATTGAATTTTCTGTATTTCTAAGGCAGACTGCTTATATATTCAGGCTTCCTTCATCCATTTCATAGAAGTGAAGTACATCTGAGACTGCACCCCCGAGATGACTTCTATGTTTGTATTCTCTTCTCACATACCCTTTCTTCTTTCTATATTATTACATGCCTTCCTATGTCTTCCATCTTTCAAATCTTCAAATATCAGAGAGGAATTAATTGATCTTCAAGCATCCTACTTTTTTTCTTACCTAAATCTCTAAAATATTTTGAGAACTCTAAGATTCTGAAGAGAAATTTGTTTCTTTTCCTCTTGTTAGAATGGTAGTTCTATATTATTATACAGCTCCTTTCAACTGATTAAATAAATTTACCTTTTCATGTTTTTCTGGATTCTTGTGCTTTCATTTCAAAGTTTCTATTTAACTCGATTTTTTCATCAGAAATGCCTAAAAAGACCAAATTTTATTAACATTTTTTATGTTTTTTAATTTTTTCATAAGAGACTACATTGTCTTGAAGGTTATCTTGGTTTATGCCTTATACCTTTCTAAATATTGTATTCCAAGATCTCATCTCATTTTTATTAGTTGATACCAGATTTTGATTGCAGTCCTTGGTTCTTGAACTAATACTTTCTGGATATTTGCAGTATATTTCTTTAACATGGGAGCTCTGAATTTTTACTGTGACTCTTTGGGAATTTTTCCACTGGAAGTTCCCTTCAGGAAATAAGTGGATATTTTTTCCCATATATGCTTTGCCCTCTGATTCTAATAAATATGAGACATTTTCTTTCAAATTTCTTTCTTTTTTTTTTTGCAACGCAATGGGGTTAAGACACTTGCCCAAGATCACATAGCTACATGAGTATTGGGTGTCTGAGGCCAAATTTGAATTCAAGTACTCCTGACTTCAGGGCCTGTGGTCTATTCACTGCACCCCTAAATCTCTTACTATATATATTGTCCAAGTATTTTAATAAATTGTAGTTTTTAGGGAGTCCAGTATTTAAATATCTTCCTTGACCTATTTTTAGGTCAGTTGTTTTTGATGCCTTAAGTTATAAATAATTTTTAATCCTTTGATGTTGTTCCAATATTCCTTATTACCTCATGTAGTAATTTATTTCTATTTGATCTATTCTAGTTTTCAGAGTCCATTTATTGGGTTAGACTGACCACTTCCTTTGCATTGTCCTTATCCTCCTTCTAGTTCTTACCTCCAGAGAGTTTCATTTCCTTTTTCTTTTAAAAATATTCCTTCAATTATGCTTATGTAGTCCTTATAAAAAGTCATATTGTTTTTCTTTGAGTCTCTACTTGAAGGTTACATAATTATTCTCCTTTTAGGAGGTCTTTAGAAATAAAACAGGATGTTGGTCAATGTTTTCTTTCATTTATTTACCTTTGCAGCTTTATTTTATGAATAAGGTCTTTGTGACTATTCCAAGCATCAAGCTATGACCCTGCTCCAGTATCTTGTCCTTTGATTCCTACTCTGACTCTTACTGCCTGGACTAAGTCCCAATCCTGGATTTTTGAGGCTGGATCTTCAGAGCCTTCTCTAAGATCTTAAGACAATGTTGGTGATGTCATTGATATGGGCACTGCAGTAGCACAAGTGTTCATATTCATCTGGGCAGCAATGTTGAATAAGTTATCAGTGAATAGAATGTGACCCTCTACTAAACTCTAGCAATAGATCCTTGAGTCTATAGACATTCTGGATGATCTCCCTCCTTCCAATTGCCGATGGACTTCTGATTGACTTTTGTGCAGTTCTGGAGTAGAAGTCACTTACTGTAGTTTCACTTACTGTAGTTTCTATCATTAGATTTTCTAAATCAATACTTGATCTTCTGTGAATTTCAGATTTTTTGCTGGAATATATATATACATATATATATACATACATATATATATATATATATATATATATATATATATGTATGTATATATAAGAGTTGGGCTGTCTGCCTGTGTTCAGACAGCCAATATAGGCAGAAGTTCCATTTTACCCTGTTTCTAGATCCTTGCTACTGCTTTTTTTTTCAATGATGCTATCTTGGTATATGAGAACTTTCTTTCTATTTTTGACTTTCTTGAAGCATATGCCCAACAAGTAAGATCCCTAGGTTGCTTAGACTTTTTGAAAAGGCAAACACCATTATGGTTTGCTTATTAAATCACATTCCAATGTCACAGTGAAGAATGCAGATGGTCATGGTGTCTCAAAGGCTATGCCAGTAAATTACTATTCAAACTCTGGCAGGTCTACCAAGCTGGAAGCATTTCTTGTATCTCTTGGCAACGGATTATGTGTCTGCCATCCAAGGACCAGTCTGGCTAAATTCAGACACACTCATCACCAGAAGGTTAGCTACCAGGTGATGATTTTTAGATTGGTCCTAGCAACCCATGAAGAAATTATATAGAAATAGTAGGATTGTTCTCAGAATCTCATGGAAGATTATCCAAAGATGAAACCACAATTCAGTGAATTAAATTAGAAATTTTTCCTTATAAGAGAATGGCCTCATGTAAATGTATATAGTAGCAGCAGCATGATGAATCTTTCCTCTCTCCCTATCTTCTTCTCTCCTACCATGTTCCCACTTCCCTAGACACCCTACAGCAAGCAAAAATATCTTTAAAGGCAATTTATCAGGGGCAGCTAGGTAGTGCAGTGAATAGAGCACTGGTCCTGAAGTCAGGAGTACCTGGGTTCAAATCTGATCTCAGACACTAAATTATTACCTAATTGTGTGACCTTGGGCAAGTCAATTAACCCCATTGCCTTGCAAAACAACATAAAATAAAAAAATAAAAACTAAGGACAATTCGTTTAAGGTAGAGAGAAACCTAGTTGTAATTGCAAATCTTTCCTCATGAAGGAAGGAAATGGTATATACTCAGCATGTCACTTTGGAAAGACTTCTGACTCGAAGTCATGAAATTTCAGCTAAGAGGAATCCATAATGAGATAACTAGAAGTTACGAATTCCTAAGTTTAAATCCTACATCAGACATTTACTAGGTGTGTGATTCTGTTCAAATCATTTAATTGCTTAGTCTCACTTTCCTTATCTGTAAAATGAGGATAGTATTAGCACCTATCTCACAGGGTTGCGATAATCAAATGAGTTAATACATAAAAACTTTAAAACAATATACAACTCCTGATTTTCATTATTACTATCTTAGCTATTAAAGATAAAATATTTATTTTTCATTTATGAATGTTATTTTACTTTATTTTTTCAGTTCACTGCAAAGACAGCTTTCAACTTTCAGTTTTTTGATAAGCTTTCTAGTTCCTTATTTCTGTCTCTCTCTCTCTCTCTCTCTCTCTCTCTCTCTCTCTCTCTCTCTCTCTCTCTTTCCCTCCTCCCCATGACAATGAGTAATTTGATATGGGTTCCTCATGTACAATCATATTTAACATATTAACTTATTAGTCGTATTGTGAAAGAAGAATCACCACCGAAGAGAAAAAAATGAGAAAAACAAAAAATCAAAATAAGTTTTAAAAGTGAATATAGTAAGCTTTAGTCTGCATTCAAATGCTATAGTTTTTCCTCTGGAAGTAGATAACATTTCCATCAAAAGTCTTTTAAAATTGCCCTTGGTCAATAAACTGCTGAGAGAAGCCAAGTCATAGTTGATCATCTCATAATGTTACTATTAAAGTGTACAATGTTCTCCTGATTCTACTCACTTCATTCAGCAATGTTCATGCAAGTCTTTCCAGACTTTTCTGAAATCTGGCCACTCACGATTTCTTATAGAACAATATAGTACTGCATCATATTTATATATCATAATTTGTTCAGTCATTCTCCCAATTGTTAGGCATCCCCTCAATTTCCAATTCTTTGGCACTACTTAAAGAACTGTTATAATTTTTTTCCTTTATTATGATCCTTAAAAATGATATTTATGGATGAAATAATAGACATAGTTTTATTGCCCTTTGGACATAGTTCTAAAATGCTCTCCAGAACAGCTGGATCAATTCACAACTCTACCAGGAGTGCCCGAGTTTTCCCACATCCCCACAAAATAGATCATTTTCCTTTTTTGTAATTTTATCCAGTTTGATAAATGTTAGGTGATAAGAGTTGTTTTTATTTACATTTCTCTAATTAATAAATGATTTGGAGCACTTTTTCATATGACTATAAATAGACATTTCTTCATCTGAAAACTGCTTGTTCATATCCTTCTGCCATTTATCAATTGGAGAATGATATGTATTCTTATAAATTTGGCTCCATTTTCTATATATTTTAAAAATTAATCTTTTATCAGAAATGCTAGTTTGTACTTGATTCTAGATTCTAGATTCTAGATTCTAGACTCTAGAGGCAACCCCAGATTTAATTGATTAGAAGAGTAATATAGTTAGAATTGCACATTAATGAAATGACTTTGGTAACTAGAGAATAAATTGAAAAATGGAGAGATTTGAGTCAGGAAGACCAATTAGTAAACTATTGTAATAGTATATATGAGAAGCTCTGAGCATTAATAGAGAGGGGAGAGAAGATATTAGAGATGACTTGCAACAAGACAGCAAATGATTAACAAGTGAGGTGAATTAAAGGGAGGAATCAAGCATGATTCTGAGATTTAGAACTTGGGTGACTGGAATGTGGTGCTGTACTCAACAAAAATATGGAAATTCTGAAGAGAGGTAATTTTTGGATGAAAGAAGATTATTTCTGCTCATTTTGAGGTAATCACAGGTTATCTAGTTCTAAGTGTTCAATAGACAGTTGATGATCAGGAATTGAAGATTAGGAAATAGAAGCTAAAAAATTAGTTCTGGAGGTGATCTACAGAGCTGACAATTAGTTGAGTCATTTAACTTCTATGAAACTCAGTTTCATCATCTAAAAAATGGAACTAAAGATGCTACAATAGTTGCAAGTCTCAGTTAATTCACTATGAACTTTAATGTACTATGAAGTTATCAGTCATAAGAGGAGTGCCATAATACTTCCCAATTTTTGGTTCCTTTCTTCTAAAACCAAGATATCTGTGAATACTTTTGACAAGATTTTCCTACTCAGGACAAAATGATTCAATCAGTCAAGAAGTGACTAGCATAGTCACTGTGAATATAAAGACAAAAAAGAAACAGTACCTGTCTTCAATGACCTTACATTCTGTGGGAGGAGAAAACATACATATGGGCAGGCAAACACAAAAACGTGTGTATGCATGTGTATGTAGAGCCAATTGATAATGGTAAGTACTGCATCTGTGATTTCAATGGTATAGTGAATCCTTGGATAAGGAAAATTACTTGACCAATGCTGGTTATCATCTTCTCATCAAATTGTAGCTATAGGGTCTTTGCCTAGACCACTGATTGGTTAAGTGACTTGACCAGGGTCACACAGCTCTGTGTGACCACACCAAAGTTGGAAATTCAATCAGGAAGATTTGGTCTCAAAACACACCTCTAATACATAATAGTTTTGTGATTCTGTGCAATTATACATAAAATAAAAATAAAATATTTATTAAAATCAGGCAGCAGTAAGATGCTTCTCCAGGGAATTGTGGATTAAGTCCAGAGTTTTCAGAATATATTATAGTCTCTGCTCTTCTCTAAACTATTAATAAATCTCTTCCAAACTTGAATTCTTAAAGAAACACATCATCCTGACTGCTTATTTTTGTAATCAGTAGTGTTCATATTCACTTCTGAGATCAGTACAGTAGAAAAGGAAGCTTGTTTTAATTGCACATCTTCAGCTCAGTGTACTGGAAGAGATTTATTACTAGGAAGAGTTGAGTTCTAGGAACATTGAGACCCAGAGGGCGATACAGATGTGTGCAGAAGTGTTCAGTCACATTTTCAGGTGCCTGCCTTCAACATTCTGTTGATGACTGGGGCAATCCCATGAAAGCCGTCTGTGCAACATCTTGGGATAACATGTGGCATTCATTGGGATGAGCTTATAGATATGAAATATCATTGAATGGTTCCCTTACTCCTTTCATTTGCTACTTCTGAGACTGTATTTTCTCTTATTTTCTCTAGTAAATCACCTGCCTGAATACTGATCAAATCTATGGTCCTCTGGATTCCTAATAAGCTGATTTGTCTCTGATTTAGAGTAATCTTATGGAGATTTCTTTAAATTATCAAAAATCAGGTATTTTATCAAATAGCACAGTCAGTACATAGACATTTCAGTTTGTATCCTGAGCACAGGTGAAAACCATTAAAATAATCATTTCAAGTAACTCTATTTAGATTTATATGCATACATATTTTAGAATTTGGTGTGAGATTGATCCCTATCTAGTTAGTTATCTTTTTGAGAAGAACTGTTAATAATAACTGAAATTTACTGGTTCCTTTAAATTAATGAAGTGCTTTACATAAAATTTCTCATTTGAGTCTCACAACAAAATCTGTGATGCAAAAACAGCATCAATTCCATTTTACAGACAAGGAAACCAAGATTCAGAATACTTAAGTGACTTGTCCATGGACACAGTTAGTTGATATCAGAATCAGGATTTGAATTCAGCTCTTACTGTGTTTAGCTAGCACCATATCCATTATACCATATACTCTCTTTGAATTTGTATTCACTAGAATTCTGAATCTTATCCCAGAGCAGTGATGAATGGGTGATATTTCTAACTAAGAGCTTGACTCAGGGGCTGTGAATTACTCAGAACAACTCATCACTCCTATTATGCATCCACACTCTGTGTCTATGAAATAGAGCACTAAAAACATTTTGTAAATTAGATAAAACTAAGCAATTTATTTAGCTCCTAATCTGTACTTCATGTCTTCTAGATCCAAACTTCTGGAGACAAAACTTGCTTGACCTCAACTATAGATTAGTTAGATATGTCTCTATAATTCTTAAGGTCATGCTTATTTTACAGAAAAGTTATCCCTTGTGTATTTCATTTACATTTAACTATTAAAATATTCAGATTCAATTCCCTGAAAAAATAGTAAATACCTTCATATTTTCCTTCTAAATACAGAGGTTGTTTCTGCCAATTATAAATCCTTTTCCAATATTAAGAGAGAATATTGACTTTACAATGTTTCCAGCCATTTTCATTGGCTATTGGTCAAAACCAAACACCTGGAGTAAAGTTTATATACATGTGAAACAAAATTATCTCAGACATAGTGCTTTAAGTTCACTGTTTACTTGTCCTTAGTTGATGATCATTTAGTTATCCAGAGATGTGCAGGTAGCAGTTTAACAATCTGCTTCCCAGGGGAAAAATGTCACAAAACTTTAAGTTTATTCTTACTAAAATTTTCTCTTTCACTTTCTTAAAAGTCTAGACAATTAACAAAACTGTAAATGAAGCCCTGGTTTGCTGAAGTCTCTCACTGAACACTGAACAAATTGTTCTTGCAAGATGGTTCATATTGTCTTCAAAAGACTGTTGCTCTTATCACTTGGAAACCACTAAAAGGGTAAGACCAGGTGATGAGGAGTTTGAAACTACCATATGGAAATTGACTGAAAGAACTGAGAATGAATGACCTAGAAAAGAGGAAAACTGAGGAGAGGGGTTGACAGGGAGGGGAGAAGAACACTAACTACAAATAAAGTAATGCTCATTATATAGTAGATGAATTAAGCATATTTTATATAATTTGAGAGGGCAGATCAACTGTCTGAAACCAAGGAAGTATTCATAAGCAATGAAGGGGTGTTCCTAATATATTCACCATAAAATATGTAGGGTAAACAGGTTATAGCAGACAAAAATAGCACTTCCACTAGATCCCCTTCCTAATGAATTTCTGTTGTTTTCTACAAGCATAGAGCACTTTTTCTAGAAACTTTTTGTTGTTGTTGAGTCATTTTTTCCTTTCCTGACTGACTCTCCATGACCCCATTTTGGGGTTTTTCTTGGCAAAGATACTGGAAAGGTTTGCCATTTCAGTCTGTAGTTCATTTTACACCTTGCTTAATCCTTGGATTTTGGTGATTTTTGATTTAATTCAGCACAACTGAACTTCTTTTTAAATTTTTCTTATCAAGTCTTTGAGAACACAATTCTTTTTTTGCTTTCAAGAATGTTTTGAGGGGCACAGTTGGATGGAGCACTGGCCCTGGAGTCAGGGGGACCGGAGTTTAAATCAGGCCTCAGCAAAATCCAACTTCAGACACTTGATAATTACATAGCTGTGTGGCCTTGGGCAAGCCACTTCACCCCATTGCCTTGCAAAAAAACTTAAAAAAAGATTCCTGAAGCCAGAGATAGACAGTTCATCAATGAAACTTCTTAATACCATGGTGATCTAGAATCACACATTCAAGCTGACTGCAGTAGAATCTTACCAGCTAGTAGAAAAAATTCCATATATGAAATTGGGCCTCAGACACTTAATAATTACCTAGCTGTGTGACCTTGGGCAAGCTATTTAACCCCATTGTCTTGAAAAGAAAAATAGAGAATGTTTTGCACCTTGATCTCAAAGAGTTGACCTATAATCCTTCAAAGGCATAGGATCTGAAAATAGAGGTAATCAAGCAGAGATCTAATGAGTACTGAGGAGTTTTTATGAGAGACTGGGATTTAGACAGGTTCCTTTTAATTCTGAGATTGATTCTATGATAGGACCAATTGTTTAGACATGGTGCATCAAAAGTCTAATATTTTAATATTTCAAATGAATACATTTTTTCTTCTAGTATAGAAAGTCATAGAACCTATAACTGCATAGTGACACAACTGTTATCTAAGTTACAATCTAAATTGATCAAGATAAGCAGATGATTCTGAATCTATTTTATATAATAGCAAAAAAAATTCAGGCATACAAAGATAGCATGATGTCCTCCCTTTAACTATGCATCAAATGCAAATAAAACTAACATTACAGTTAATACCCCAGATCCCTAGTCTCAAAACTCATTACTAGTAGACCAGACCTCATTGCTGCCTTTTGGTCAATAAAGTTGAATTCTCTATAGTTTAAATGTTCAAAATAGAAAACCATCCCAGTCCCACTGGGTTCCTGACAGGATGAATGCTGTTTTGTAACCTGACCTCATGGGTAAAACATTCTTTTCAAAGACCTTCTAAGAGTTTTCAGTTCTTAGTTTCTGTCACCATTCTGCTTTACCAAAGTAGAAAACCCAACCTCCTGTCATGGGTAAACCATTCTTTATCTGTCACTGGGAGGTTTCCTCTATTATATGCTTTTCTATACTTTTTTTCTAAATGCATCCAAGCATCTACTCTGTCTTTTGCAACTGCTGTGCATTGGGCTGATACCTTCATTGAGCTAGCTAGGGTAGCAGTGAATTTCTTGTGTCCCTTAGAGGATCCTCAAGTTCATAGCCTCTTGGTATATATGGGAAGTTTAAATTATTTTTCTCAATATTCCTTCCCGTACATTTATCCAAATTGAATTTCATCTGCCACTGTGCTGCCCAATCCTCCAGTATGATTAGAGCCATCTGGAGCTTCTCCCAATCCTCATTAGTTTTTAACTAACCAAAATAGTTTTGTGTTGTCGGAAAATTTCACCACCTCTCTGTTTGTGTTCTCCTCCAGATCATTAGCAAATACACTGAAAAACAGAGGTCCCAATACTAGACCCAAGAGTGCCCCCTTTCAACTTCACCCAACTCTGAGGAATATACATTTATTATCATTCATTGTTTCCTATCATTTAACCACTTTCTTTCCATCTATGACTCCATTCATCCAAGCATTCTGATTCATTGCCATAGAGGCCATCAGAATATTGCCGACATTGGATTATATCACTTGAGAATGTATCATATTGCAAAGAAGCAGGATTCCATTTCCTACTAATTCTTTGGTAATTAGTAATTCATGAGATGGAACATGGAATAAGAAAACAAGATAAAAATTTGGCAAAATTCACCAGACATTTTCTTTTAGATACCACTTATAAAGGATTTTGGTTGTTCTGTCATTTTTAGTGGGATGCAGCTCTTTGTGCCTCCATTTGGGATTTTCTTAGTGAAGAAACTAGAGTAGTTTGCTATTTCATTCTCCAGCTCATTTTTATAGATGAGACAACTGAAGCAAACAGGGTTGCATGACTTGCCCAGGGTCACACAATAGTGACTGAGACCACATCTGAACTCAGGAAGATGAGTCTTCCTGATGCTAGACCCAGCAGGTTAACCACTGGGTCACCTCAACTTTGTTCTTTTCTTCAGAGAGTTTAGCATTATTACAAAGTATAATAAAGAATAAATAGAAATTTGAACTTCATTTTGACTTTCCCCTTAATCTGAGACCTTGAGTAAATGATTAAATCCTTCAATGACTGACTTCTGATCAGTAAAATTGGGAGTAGTGAGATCAATCAGGGTTACCATACAGATTCACTGTTTTATTACTATGAAGCATTCTGGAAATATGCTATGGGGTGGCAATTAACAATGAAGTATGTTAATTATTAAGCTAAATTATTGAATTCCTCCGACTTTAGCTTAGTTGCTCTATAATTGTAAGTATATTCTTAATAAAATATTTGAAGGGGTCAGGTTATGGCTTAAAGCAATATACAATTTCTTTGAGCTTAGTTTTTAAAATGTTGTTGTTCCATTGGTGAACTCCTGGCTTAACATAAATGTTTCTGTTTCAGTATTTTATACAGTGCTTCCTTTGTCTTCAAATATTTGTGGGTTTTTCCCTTCTTTTTCTTTCTTTTATTTATTCTGAGTGTTATAAAGTTCTTTATTGTTATCTTTAAAAGTTTACTAATGAATTACTTCTATTTATTTCTTATGGAAAGTTCTTTTGCTTGAATAATCACAGAAAAGGAACTGAAATGATGCAATCGTTAAATTAGCAATAATATATAGAAGGCAGCATGGAATAATGGAAAGTGGGCACTTTCTATCTCACATTGGGTAAGTCACTTCACCTCCCTAAGTCTCAGTTTCCCCAACTGTAAAAAGGTCTAAGCTTAGTTTCTTCCAGCTCTAAACCTGTAATCTTAGAGAGAAAAATGAGGAACGCACCTTAGATTTCAAGTTTGGAGAACTCCTTAAAGAAGAACATCCCTTTTCCAAAGCAGATCAGTACCTTCTCTGCAAATTGTAGCATTAGAGAATTGATTATAATGCTGAGAAGTTAGTTTAAGTTTTTGTGGTTATTGTTGTTTGTCTGTTTGGTTGGTTTTTTGTAGAGGCATTGGGGTTAAGTGACTTGCTCAGGGTCACACAGCTAGTATGTGCATAAATGACAGAGGCTGGATTTGAATCCATGTCCCTGACTCCAGGGTTAGTACTACTCTAATCCATTGCAGTACCTAGCTGCCCCTAAGTTAGTTTACTTATTCAGAGTGCCTTAGACTTCTAATTGTCAGAATTTAAGTCTGCCTACCTTTGAGGTTGTCTCTCTATCATGATATGTGCCTATGATACTATGAATATGTTAGCAAAGTAGAGAAAAAATCTTTTTAAATTTTAACCTTCACAGTCACTTTCTATCTTTATTATATACTTCAATATATGACTCACGACTAAGTCAAATAATACCACTGTTTTTTTTTCTGTCATATAAACACACATACACACACACCACACACACACAAACACACATACACACACATATATATATCACAAATCATATATATATATATATATATATATATATATATATATATATATATATATATATAGGCTGCTTTTACTCTTTTGAGATAGGTTTGTTTTTTCTCTTTTTGCAAGGCAATGGGGTTAAGTGGCTTGCCCAAGGCCAGGCAGCAGCTAGGTAATCATTAAGTGTCTGAGGCTGGATTTGAACTCAGGTCCTCCTGACTTCAGGGCTGGTGCTCTATCCACTGTGCCACCTAGCTGCCCCTTGAGATAGGTTTTTAAGCAAATATACTTGAAATACATAATGATCCAGACTAAAATGTCAGGGTAACAAAGCAATCCATGATAATTTCACTTTACCCTTCATGAGTTTTGAATAGGCATTTTCATCTAGTGCCATATACAAAATTTAAATATTATATGAGGGCTGCTCATTAACCCCAATATAAATGTGAACCTCAAAGTGGAAAATATTTTTAAAATATCTCATATGAAAGGAAATCAAAAGTCAATTCTAGAGCTCCTGAAGGAGTACACCATTTTCAGGAAGCTAAATATAGTCTATCTGTATATATAAGAGAGGAGCTCCACAAAGTGCTAATATTATGCCACTTATTGGCATGCACAGTTTGGTTGGATTTTTCTATTTTCATATGCATTCTGATCTGATTGCCAGCACATCCAATATGCACTGCTAACCTGTTGTCTTTACCTCCTTAATTATCAATCTTTGTAATTAAAAATAATCAACCTTTACAATGATTAATTTAAATTAATTTAATGCAAGCAATGCTTCTGACAGGCAACATTTCAAACTCCTGAAGCAATTTCGAGGAAGATTTTTAGTGTTAGGTCGTTGTAATGATGAGTACCCACAAATTCCATTATCCCCATTTTAAATTTCTCCAGTGATGGAATGCTTTATAGCTTCTTGCACTTACCCTTCCCACTTTGAATCTGTCAAGATAATCTCTTTTGATTAGGTGGTATGATCTCAACCACTAGGATGAGGAGTTTTTGATACATGTTCTAGAGAGATCAGTACTTCTGTGCCCTCAGATGGTTAATGTGGTAATTGCAATCAACCAATCAATCAACAGCATTTATTAGTTGCTTGTTGTGTTCCAAAGATAGAAAGACAAAAGATGAAATAGCCCTTTAAGGAGTTTCCATTCCATGGGGATACTCAGCATATACAAATATAATACCTGCCATAAATATATGTCTATATATATACATATTTAATCATATGTTTAAATATGTTTTCTTATATATAAATATAGTATATAAAATAATATTGGGGATGGGAAATCTTGCAGCCAGGGGTGCAGGAGGGGTAGGGATAAAGACTTCATGTAGGAGGTAACACTCAGGCAGAACTTTGAAGGAAATAAGGGTTTTTAAGGCAAAAATAAGGAGAGATTGCATTCCAGACATGAGTTTCAGTCTGTGAAAAGGTACGAAGAAGAGAGATGGGATGTTTTGCATAAGGGACACTAGGAAGGCTAGTTAAACTGAAACTCAGCTGTGGAGGAGTTGATATATAATTAGCCTAGAAAGATTGGCTGGAATCAGGTTTTAAAGGACTGTAAACATTTAAAAGTTGTGTTTAATCCTTGAGATAATAAGGTACCAATTAATTTCACTGAGAAGGAAAATACTCTAGGAATATAAATTTGTTGCTAATTTTCTACATAAGCAGATAGGTTTGTTTAAGTGGATAGAGACAACTTTTATTACTAGCATATTTATTATATACTTTAGTATTATTAGTATTAGTATATTACTATGATTAGTATAATAACAATACTACCTTAATTTTATAAGTACCATGTACTTTCTAAAGTACATGGTACTTATAAAATTAAGATATAACATTATAAAATATCTACAAAGTGAGTGTATTTTCATGGCTTTCCTATAACCTTCTTTTCCTACTTCCCACTAGTGGATAGAAGACTAGAGGAAGGACAATTTAGTTCAAAATTCTTATTTATGTCATGAATTCAATGGGTTAGTTGTCAAGTAAAGACTTAGTATCTCTACAGGTCTTCCTCTTAGCTTCTCTGCTCATAGGGGAACATGAATCTGGCATGAAAGCATGGACTTGGGAGAGGATAGAACCTCCCTTGCCCAGTCATTGATTGGCAGCAGTCTACTATATCATCATTCCCAGCTAGTTAATTGCTACCAGAAGACAAAAACACTCACGAGAAAGTAGATATTCAAAAGGTGGTTTATTTGGTTTTTGCTTAACAGTCACTAGAGTGTGGTAAGGACAAAATAGTTACCTTTGCTTTTCATGGCCACTGAGTTGAGAAGTGACAATAACCATCTGCAAGGTAGAGTGGAGAGAGAAAGAGGTAACTACCCTGTCAAGAAAACCTAGGTTCCAATCTTGTCTCTGGCACATACTAGCTGCATGACTTAACTAGTCATTGTCCTGGGATTTTACCTAAGAATAGGAGTTACAGGGTTGTACTTGGTATAAAGTAAGACCTAATAAATGTTTGTAGATTAACTGCGTGCAAACCATCTCTGCTGGGAGACTCTCATACTGTTAAAACCACAGGGCAGGACTAAAACTAAATCCAAAGGAATCAAACAACAAACAAAAGCAAAATGTTGATGTTAATTAAGGGGAAAGTGACAAATGTTGGAGGGGATATAAAAGAATTGGGACACTAATTCATTGTAGGTGAAGCTGTGAACTGATCCATTCATTTTGGAGAGTAATCTGGAATAATTCCCAAAGAGATATTAAACTGCCTAAATCTTTTTGACTCAGCAACATTGCTACTTGGTTTATTTCCAAAGATAAGTAGGAAAAAATGTGTATGTCTAAAATGCCTATAGCAATTCACTTTGAATGTCAAAGAGCTGGAAATGGCAGGGATTTTGTGATATATGATGGCTTTGGAATTCTACTTTGCCATAAGAAATGATGAGTTCAATGATTTCAGAAATAGATGTGGAAAGACTGGCATGAAATAATGAAGAGTGAATGAACAGAACCAAGAAAATGTTGAATAAAGGAACAATAATATTGTTTTAAGAATCACTATGACAAAATAAGTTATTTTGCCTATTATAAATACCCATATTAACTATGAAGGACATAAAGAAACCAATATTTGCATCTAGAGATCAAATTGATAAAACGAAGTTTATATAGAAATATATACGTATATATATATATATATATATATATATATATATTTGTGTGCAGATACATATATACCCACTCACATACATATAAACATATGTACCTATTTATATCTAATAGTAGCAATCTCTAGGGTGGGGGAGATTTAAATGATAATTTTTTTGTATATTTGAAAGGAATAGCAACTTTTATTTATTAGATTTGGAGTTTCATGTACAAATCATCCTTTTCATTATATTATGATGGAGAAATGCTAGTTTTATTACATGAATTAAATTTAGAATCTAATAATAAAATATTGAAAATTTGGCTTTTTCTAGGATGACAAAATTATAATATCCAACATGGAAGTCTTATTTTTTAAATTATTTATTTAGTTTTTCATCCATATGCACATATTTTTTTTTAAGTTACAAAATTTGCCTCTTCTCTCCCTTCCCACCCCTACCCCCTTCCCTTCAGAGGAGAACAGTCTGGTTAACATTGTATATACATATTTTGGATAAAAAATGTTCACAGATCAATAATTTTCAGTATGAGGAATTAGGATTAAGGGAAAGAAAAACAAAAGAGATAATTTTTATAAAGTGTTAATCAGATTCTAAAGGGTTATTTTGTTTTGTTTTATTTTTCTTCCTGTGGATGAAGATAACATTGTCCATAGATGGTCTCCTAAGGTTGTCCTAGCTCTCTGAACTGCTGAGAAGACCTGCTTCCTCCAAGGTTGGGCATCTCACAATGTTGTTGTTAATGTGTACATTTTTTTCTTGGTTCAGCATCAGATCCTGTAAGTCATTCCATATTTTTCTAGAGTCCAACCACTCATGGTTTCTTATAGAACAATAATATTCCATAGTATTCATGTACTCTAACTTGTTAGGCATTCCCCAGTTGATGGACATTCCCTCAATTTCCAATTCTTTGCCACTACAACTGCTATGAATATTCTGGAACAAGTGGGACTTTTTCCCATTTTTTATGATTTCTTCTGGATATAGGCCTAGAATTGGAATTGCTGGGTCAATTATTTCTCAATAGTTCCATATTGCTCTCCAGAATAGTTAAATCCATTCAAAATGCCACCAGCAATACATCAATGTCCTGATCCATCCACAACCTTTCCAATATTCATCATTTTCCCTTTTCTCATCTTGGGCAATCTAAAATGGAAGTCTTATAATCATGAACTTACTTCATTGTTCATTCATTTTATTTTTTCTAACTCTCTTTAAAACTTCTATCACCTCTATCCATCTATCTAACCATTAATCCACAACCATTTGTTGAGTCCTATAGGGGAAGATAGTTGGTACAATGGATAGAGGCACCAGACCTGGAGTCAGGAGAATCTGAGTTCAAATCCAACCTCAGACACTTGATATTTACAAGTTGTGTGGCCTTGGACAAGTCATTTAACTCTGCTTAGCATTCAGGGTCATGTCCAGTCATCCTGATTCATGTCTGGCCACTGGACCCAGATGACTCTGAAGGAGAAAGTAAGCTTTATGACTTAGCATAGCACCCCTACACTCAAATCTAATTCATATGCTTGTCATGACATCACCTTCTTGACAACATGGTTTTCTTTGAGAATGAAGGACAAACATCACCTATGTGTCTGGCATTGTTTAAGGTGCTGTGGCTCAAATGAAAAAAATAAAATAACCTCCTCCCTTAAGGACCTCATGTCCTACTATACCACAGACTACAATAATATCATTGTTATTATTTTAATTCATTTCACAATGACATTTTTCTATTGCTGTTTATTAATTATTTTTATATGCTTTGCTGCTTGATGGTTGAGGAGACATACTCCGGCAAGACACCATGTATTGCATGAAGATAAATATAAATGTTTTCTAAATTTAGCTTCAAAATTCATCATTTCACAAATGTCTGCTAGACAATCTATAGAGACAGTAGATATATGTATGTATATATAAAGAAACAGAAAGAGAATAATAATAATATAATACAACATCATAGGCAATCTATAGAGTGATTTGCATTGTGTACTTTAGTAAAACTTTGATCAACATGAAACTAGTTCTAAAAATAAAAAAATAGCAAGGATCTTTTAGTGTTGGACTTAAAAGAGAAAGAGGCAAATAACAGAAGAAAAATTCAGATTAAAATGAATGATTCAATTAAAATATCACAAAAAATACCTATTTGCAAAAGTATGCAAGTATAATCTTTGACCTATATTTTTTACATTGACATTAAGAAATCTTTAGAATGAGTCAGAGATACTTAAAAATCCTTAATTAATAAATGAATATTTTTTAAAATCAAATATGCTGAATTTGATGATGATGTTTGTCCTTTATTCTAGAAGAAGACCATAACATCAGGGAGGTGATGCCATGAAAAACATATGAATTCATCTTAAGGGAAAGGTTACTCGGCTAAGTCACCAACCTCACTTTTTCCTATGGAACCATCTGAGTTTAGAGACCCAATATGAATCAGGATGACTCAAAATGGTCCTGGATGCAAGGCAATCAGGGTTAAGTGACTTGTCTATGATAATACAGCTAGTAGGTCATGTTTAAACTCAGGTCCTAACATCACAGACAATGGTCTATCCATTGCACCAACTAGCTGCCACATGCTGAATTTACTAATTCTACGAAGAAGACAGTTTTAGAAATTTTTAAATAAAAAAGCTTAGCATAAAATTGTGGTTGCTGATTCTTAAAATAAAAAAGCCAGGAACATGATATAGGTAAAAAGACTAGAGGCTCTGGAATCAGAATCTTGGGTTCAAATTCTACCTTTGAGACTTCCTAGATCTATGGCTCTTTGCAAGCCATTTAAAATCTCTAGCTTATCTATCTGTCTATCTATCTATCTATCTATCTAAAGTTAAAAAATTCTTAAGAGTTTTGGAGTAGAGGCTTCTGAGCCACCTTCAATTTCAATATCTTTTGTTCCTAGCATATTTAAAATCTAATTTTAGTTTATACCTAAGTTAACCATTGAATCTAATTAACCAGATTTTTCTTTCCCCCAGCTAATAGATGACTTATTATTTTAATTATATGGCACATCATATAAGTTCAGAAATACCAACAAAGAATGTGTCCAACCATCACAGCTTTATGAAATGAAAGTAAACAGATTCCCTCTAACTTGAACTCTTTATCTAACTTTTTAAACACTCCCCCCCACCCCCAAAACACTCTGTTAATAAGAGAGTCAGGATCTCACTCTTACTGGACATCACTGTAGCAATTAACTTTTTAAGTGTTCCCATATTAGTATAATAGATGGGATGGTGTATTACCTAGTAGTAAAGAAAAGTCTCCTTAACAGACATTTCAAACAATAGAATAGGGGCTAAAGATTTAAGATTTATTTATGCTCTTCCATGACTACCAAATCCCTGCCCATGAAATGTTCTTGAAGTAGAGTTCAACCTACTGAGTACAGAACAAGTACAAATAAGATCATTCAGAGGCATGTCCTTCTGAGAAACAAGGATCAATATCAACGCTGACATGATACAGGAAAATGCACTGTGTTTTTTATATAATTCTACTAAATGGTTGTTACTGTCACTTGGGTTATATGATGTATTTGCTAACAACTGGTGTAATTCATGTTATTAGAAAAACAACATTAAACCATAAAGATAAAATAACAAGCCAATTCTCCATCATTCCTTCAAAGACCAGGATAGGGAATTGAACAGTGGGGTAAAACATGAAGGATACCTTATTAGATTAATATTTTTAAATAAAGAAAATACAAAGATTTAAAAAGAAACTATTTACTTCTTAATCTAAATTAATTAGACTTAAATATAGTTATAAAATATTTGAACAGTAAGTCCATTAATCTATATTAATAACCCCTGATCTAGAGAACAACAAAAATCTCCAAAATATAATTGTTTAACAATATACTTCTTTATTCATTGAATATTCTAGAATGACTTGTATAATTAATAAATTAATTATATTATAACATTTTATCTTATTAATCTTGTAGTTTTGAATATGCACACAAACTTCAGTTTCAGAAGAACTGAATCCTTATTAAGTCTTTCCATAGAGTTTTGTTCCTTCTCTTTTCCTTTCAACATTCAGTCAGAAAGAGAAATCAAAACTACTACATGATTCCTATTATTTTAAGAAGAAACCTTTACTGCCATCATTCTGAATCTTCTTATGATAAGATATATATATATATACATATATATATATATATATATATATATATATATATATATATATATCACTCTGCCCAAATATGGTATTGATGTGATATGTCAGAATCTATGACCACACTGCTCATTCTCTTTAGGAACATAGTAGGTGTCTCATAGTCTCCCTCTCTATCCCTTCTTTACTCTCAAAATCACTGACTCTATCTCCCTCTATCAATCTTTTTTCTTGTATCAGTGTATATTTGCTCTCTCTGTCTCTCTCACTATCTCTGTCTTTGTCTCTGTCTTTCTTTGTTTGTCTCATTCCCTGTCTCTGTCTGTCTCTCTCCTCTGCCCACTTTCCCCCTTTGTCTCCCCTCTGAAAGAATAAGTGAAGTTTTAACAGATTATAACAATGATCCACAGCAAATAAATGTGCTTAATGGGAAGGGAATGAAGAAAACTAGTCTATAAACTTTGGTTAAAATAGGTATTGTTTTAAACAGCGCCCAAAAGGTATATTCATACTCATGGAATACACAATTGCTATGGAAAGTAAAGTGTCATTATGAATGTTCTAGAAACATATATGCACCCTCTTTTTTTGATTTAGTATGCCTTGAAATCATCTACTTTAACTACAAATTGAAAGAAAAAAACATTAAGGGAGGGGAAAAAAACAACCTTCTTTTCCCAGGCTGTCTCCATAGTTTGGCAATTTTAGACACAGAAGGATTTTTTTCATGGCTGAGAAAGAGTATATAACCCCATGAAAACTGGGGTTTATGATGGCCCTTAGCAACAGCACTGTGCATGGCGCCTCTATAATTTTATTTGATCCAGAAATACTAGCTCAAGTTATAGAATAGACCTTTCCGTCAAATTTTCTTTCTTTGCAGTCTCACACATGTATTGTTTTATATATGCCAGTGTCAGCCTTTGTGATAAAATGCTGCCAAAAGTACTCTTTGATGAATGGTAATAAATTCAAATGCCTTACATTACCCTGTAGTTTTTGGAGGTGGGGGCAGTGGAGTGGCGGGGGGTCATGCAAAGAACAAAAGAAAATTCTTAATAAATTACAGCATACATTTGACATTGAAGATTGGGCCAAATACTCATGGCATCAAAAGATGGAAGCTATCCAATCAGACGACCCTTTCCTCCTGCTGCCTCTACTAATCAGTGGGACCGTTAATATAAAGTCCTTTATTGTGCATACCAGCAAATGTAGATTCACATGTTAAAATACAATGATCTCTAGTGAATGGATGTGGAGGTCCTAGTGAAATTCCATTTCATGTTGGAATGTGTGTTATGGCTGTGTTTCTTGCAAATGAACGTTGCAACGGATGAAACTGGCATTCTGAAATATTCATCTGTTCAGTAGCAGATCTCTGGCAAGACTTTGGATTTGATATGGTGGCTCCATTCCCTCTCTAATTGCCGTTAACTAATTAACAATTAGAAAACATTTTGGAAGGGCAAAAGGTTTATACTGTGCATTCACTAAAATGTGGTGATCTTCAATTGTGAATGTATCTGATATCCTTTATTTAATTTTTTAGGTACATTCATTATTATATCTGTTTTCTAGTGCTACTTATTAATTTGAGATTATCCTTTATATCTTTAATTCAGTATCTGTGAACTTCATATTTCTATCCTACTCATTTCCAAACTTGGAGGAGACTTTGAGGGGATCATTTAGAGTAGAATCCCTTAAATTATTTATTTAAATTTAAAAAGCTTACATTTCTTCTTCTACATTGTCCCCATCTATTGGAGACTGAACCATGCTTCATGATTCATATGAGTAACTAAAGTCGCATAGTGGATAGAGCACTGGACCTGCAGTCAGGAAGACCTGAGTTCAAATCCAAACTCAGATACTAGTTGTGTGACCCCATGCAAGTTACTTAAGTTGAGGCAATTTGGCTCAGTTTCTTCATCTGTAAAATGAATTATAGAAGGAAATGACAAATCACACCATGATCAATTATGGACATAAATAGTTGCACATAGCTAAAAGATAACAGTTAATTATTCTTTGAGTTCCATTGCTTTTTTTTACTTCTGTTCTGATCTCTCCAAGTTCTGCCTCCTATAGTATATATTTTCTGTAAGCATTCATGTTACAATTATATATCCCTAGACTATTTGATCTATATTTTACCCCAGGTTCCTTTTGGCTTTGGTGGAGAAAGTGAGGTTGGTGACTTTACACAGCTCTCCCCCACTTAAATCCAATTGACTTGTAGTTATGACATCACTTCCATGAAGTCACAGTCCTCTTTGAGAATAGAAGACAAGCAATAATTCAGTAATTTATAATGCTATTTATATATTGCTGATTTTATTTTGTGTGTATCTCTCTCTTCTGTAAAAGAATTATTATTGAACCTTGTCTCATATATTTTCATATATCTCATACTGGCCAGCAACATCTTGCACTTAGGTAAGTATTAGCATGGCTAATTAAGGCCCAAAAGGCAATTGTTAGACCTTGAGGCATGTCATGTGTGAATAACCATCTGTTATACCAGGGAGTATCCATCTTAAATTAAACATCTTCAGATTTCCTAAAGATAATCACACGTATAAACACTCCACCTAAATCTTCAATTTAAGAAAGTTTTATTTGTCCAATGCAACCACAAAGGCAACATTCTCACTTGAGGTGTTTTTCCCATCTATAGTAAACAAATACACACACAATAGCATATATTTTTATCCAGTCTATCATTTCTGTATTTAATCAATACTTATTTTCAGTCATTTCAGTCATGTCTGACTCTTTGTGATCCCTTTGTGTATTTTTTGGCAAAAAGAATAGAATAGTTTGCCTTTTCCTTCTCCAACTTATTTTATGGATGAGGAACCCAAAAAGTTTTCCTTATTCCAAGCACAGCACTCTGTCTATTGCATCACCTATCTGCTCTTCAAT
Source organism: Macrotis lagotis (assembly GCF_037893015.1). Taxonomy (NCBI): domain Eukaryota; kingdom Metazoa; phylum Chordata; class Mammalia; order Peramelemorphia; family Peramelidae; genus Macrotis; species Macrotis lagotis. The sequence continues at coordinate 637,063,860 of NC_133658.1, forward strand.
ATTTGTATAGAGATATAGGTATAAATATAGATACATATATGTATAGCTTTGTATACAAATATATATATGAAAATATTAATATATGAATGATGCAATGTGTATTTCATATATATTATTAGGTACGTGTATATATGCAATGTCTTTTTTTTGTTAAGTTATACTCCTTGAAGGGCTTGATCTCTTATAAAATAAGATGCTTTGTAAGACCCTGTGAGACTATTCTAGCTATGTGCCAAGGCATTATCTGTCAAATAGAAATCCATAAACAATAAAATGGTTGAAACACCTTAAAGTGAAAATCAAAGAAGCAGGACGTGTGTTACCACCACAACTCCTCGACCATTAAAATGCCCATAAGTAGAAAATAGAGATCAAACAGTGAGCCATGGGCTTAGGAGATCATAATGAGGTATAATGAACAGAAATACAATGGATTCACCATGTAGCTGTATCATATTTAAGGATTATACAGGACCAGGAAGCAACTCCTATGAGAACCAAACCACATAGATATCATGAGGACATATATAAAAACTTCATTTTTCTCTTATTAGGAATTGTCCATGTGGTAAATTAGCAGGAGATTGTAAATTCTCAATGGATAAAAGTGAAATAAAAAATTCCTAAGAATGCGATTGGTGTTATTTTTTTGCTATGGGGAACACATCTCCTTTCAGTGTATGTCACTTTAATAGAAGAGGAATTTCTTTCTCTGATTCTTTTGACAGAATAGGATATGATGCTGATGCAAGACCCTAGTACTGTGGACATGACTCTGGTCATCTCACTTTTTTTTTTTTAGGTTTTTGCAAGGCAAATGGGGTTAAGTGGCTTGCCTAAGGCCACACAGCTGGGTAATTATTAAGTGTCTGAGACCGGATTTGAACTCAGGTATTCCTGATTCCAGGGCCGGTGCTCTATCCACTGCACCACCTAGCCGCCCCATCTGGCTATCTCAAAAATATAAAAAAGGAGGGAGGTGGGCAATATATATTTCTTAATTTACTTATCTCTGTCCTATGATAAAGCCCTCCAAAGAAGAGAAAACAACAAATTTTCTCAGCTAATAATGCCAACTTTTACCAGTTTTTAGTTAGTTCTAACCTAAATTTCTCATGAAGAGTCATACATTCTCATCTCCTTTTATTCCTGAGGAATTATGGTGGCTAATTCGGAAATAATCTAAGTCAGTAGCTTTAATTCCCTAACCTTAGCTTTATTTTATTCTAGATATAACTTTATATCCCCAAATACTAAACACATTCATGATTAAGTTCAAATAACTAGATTCTATACCTGTCTGATTTTTGCTACCATGATTCAACCCCATTTTACTCAAAACACATTTTCCCTTCTTCACTTTTATCCAACATGAGAGTTATAGTGCTTCCTAAGTAGGCCAGAGTTTGTAAGCAATGAAGACTGAACAAGACCCTAAGAAAGTCTTCTCATCAAAAGTACCATTGTCCTTAAGGTACATATCACTAAGGCCATCTGAAGTAGTGTTCTGGAGGCAGCGAGTTCAGTAAAACTACAGGTGTCTATTTGCCTCCAAATTCAGAACTCATCACTATGATCTCTATGGTCCACTTAATTGTTCCTGATTCCCAAAGTTCATAAATAATAGTAGATAATGGATTTCTAGGAAAAGTAAATATGTTCATTTATTACATAGAGTAACAGTCTTTCAGAGTTTCTCCAAAGACCAACTCAAGTAAGTGCTCCTTCCTATCTGAGGACTTATCTGATGTTCATAATGGGGTACTTCCCCATTGATATATATTGTGTTTATATACATATTTTGTGCGTGTGTGTGTGTGTGTGTGTGTGTGTGTGTTTATGCATGCACAGGCACATTTATTTGTATTATGTCTCCTGATATAATGTAGGAAACATGCTGTATATCCAGAATGTAAATGACTTGAAAGTAGGGGCAATTTTCATATTTGACTATTTCCTTTGTATCTTTGTATCTCAGATCTGAGTAATACTTGGCAGATAGCAGGTACTTATTCAACAACTGAGGGAGATTGATTTGTAGGGTGCTCGTGATCATCTGTAGTTAGGTATACAGTTAAAGTTTTTATTTCTTCTAGTCTTTTAATGTAAAAATCTTAAGGCATTCTATGAAAGAGTTAAATTAGAGAATCATTGATTTAAATCTAGAATAGTCCTTAGAACATATCTTCATTTAAAGACAATGAAAAGTCACTCAGAGAGCCAAGTGAGTTGCTGTAGGTCACACAGCTGACAAAGAGATAAGAACAGGAACTAGATCCTTTACCTGGATGTCATCTTGCCAGATTATATATTAGCTTCCTTCATTTGTTTCTGCACTTATTGTTGCCTAATTGCTATCTTTCTTGGAACATGCCTACTATATGTGTTTGTGTTCTTAAAACTTTGTAAGTAACTTATCCACTAGATTTTAAGTCCCTTGAAAGTAGGCATTATGTCTTACACAACTATCTAACACTTGTTAAATGTTCTGTTGAAGGAATGAAAAAATGTCAACATACTAGAAAATTTGCCATCTGCTTTATAACTGAACAGACTTTACACTATACTATTTGTGTTTCTAAAAAGATATTAGATATTTGTTGTTCCCTCAAAAGACCATAATAAAACCCATTATCATTTATATTAAGAACCTCTGTCAAAATAAAACAATGTAGAAGCTCTTTTGTTTCCTGTATTTTAATTATTTATTATTTTACCATGGGTTCTGTTTTTGTTATGGATTCATTCCTTTGACAGTCTGGTGAAGACTATGGACCCCTTATCAGAAGATGCTTTTTAAATGTATAATATAATACACATAGGATTATTTTGGAAACCAATTATATCAAAATTCAGTTACCAAAATATTAAAAAATAGATATAGCTATCAATTTTTGCCAGCCAAATGTTAACTTATTTATCTCTATATTGTTTCCAAAGTTTTAACAGAATAAATTACACTTAACCAGTTCTAACATAAAGTATTTTTGAATAAATATATATTTCACTTGAGTTTACTAAGGATAAGCATTGTTGTCCAACTTAGCTGTCCAACGTAGTTGACTAATCTTTCAGAAAAGTCAACATATATCTTTCTTCTCTGGGCTTGTTTCATTTCAAATTCCTTCTGACTAAAGCTATCAAATTGGATTTACATATATGTATGTATATAAGCATGCATGCATGCATGCATGTATATATCTATGTTCCCAAAGTCAGAGTGAGGTTTTTAAGTTTCAATTACTTAAGTTTGCATAAGTATAGGATTGGCAAATATCTGAAGTTGAATGTATCCATGCTTTTGTGTGTGTGTGTGTGTGTGTGTGTGTGTGTGTGTGTGCGTGTGTGTGTGTGTGTGTGTTTGTGGGTGGGGGAAGGGAGGGAGAGAGAGAGAGAAGAGAGAAGTGGAATTACCTGAAGAAATTTCTATTCTAAAAAAATAATCAAATATATTTACCTATTATGATGCATGTCATTACATAAATTTCTTTTCTAAGAATTTCTTTCCTGTGGGTTCCTAAAAATCTGACTCGTGATCCCAAAACACCACTGCCAGTTTTCGTTTCTTTATCCTCTTACTCTCTAATTTTTCATTTTTATGTTCTAAATAAATATATAGTCAAAGGATCAAAACTTTATAAACAGCTTTAAGAAAATTTATATCTTTTCCCCTCCCTTTTCTTTACTTGCTTTTTTAAAGATGCTGCCTAGGGCTGGCTAGGTGGCGCAGTGGATAGAGCACTGGCCCTGGAGTCAGGAGTACCTGGGTTCAAATCTGTTCTCAGTCACTTAATAATTACCTAGCTGTGTGGCTTGGGTAAACCACTTAACCCCATTTGCCTTGCAAAAACCTAAAAGAAAAAAAAAAAAAAGGTGCTGCCTGAAAGATTCCCCCCTCTCTTTTTAATCATAGCCTGTTCTTTGTCAGTCATTTGGGGTTTCAGAGGTTTTTCTAGAGTTTTGCATCTATGAAAGCACTTTAAGATAGTAATTTATGTCATAGGTTGGCTATGATAATAATGTATGCCATTTATACTTTATCATACTCACATAGCTTTATGGGTGTGTACCTTAGAGGCAAAGAAGCAAATTTTTATTAACACATGTTTATACATAATTGACCAATTGGGAAATGGTAAGAAGTAATGGTTGTGATTTACATAGTTTAAGAAATGTCTTAGAGCACCTCACCCAGTCTGGAGCTCCCACTGTGACAGATGAGCAAATGCCTATGGGAGATGACAGCATGGTATTTATGGTATTTCCTTCTGAGACAATTAAGTAACATATGCCAAGACCATAGGGATTATCTTTGAGCTACACAGTATGTAACTCTATCCGAAGAGAAATATAATATTTTTCAAATTTGACAAACCATAAGAAAGGCTAAATTGAGTCACCAATTTTAATAAACACAATCATTTTCCTCTGACTCAATAAGATTTGTTTCTTGATAAGTGACCATTATAAAAAGATTAACATGTAAACATATATGCATTATTCAAAAATATGGGATATTTATCTTATTGGTATAAGATGTCCATATTGGATTCTTAATGTGATTTCCTGAGTTTAACATCACTTTCTCTTCCCTCATTTTCAAATGATTATCAAAGCTTTTACCTGATATAGAGGTAGGAATTCAATATTTGAATGTGTAAAGGCAGGTATGATTTTCTGTCTGATATGATTTCTCTTCTTAATATGACAGTGACTCTTATTTCTCAAAGTTTATGCAAGTGAAGTTTAAGGTCTCTAAGGCATTTGTGATAAAATTCAATTATGGACCCAGTGACAGGCATAGTGTCACCCCCAAACTTGCCTAGGTATGTTCAGTGATGCTCATCACTGGAAAATGAGCATCAAATGGCATTTTGTTGCTATACTAGCTCATAATGCTAAGATGTTGATGGACACCCACATTGATAGAGTAATCTTTCAAAATATAAAAATAATGAGTTTGATAGTCATACCTTCCTCCTCCCCCATGTAATAATTCTACAGTTTACTCAAACTTAGGGTTAAAGGGTTAAAAGGAGGGGACCCTGAAGGTGACTAAACCCCTAGAAAACATCCTCATTACATAAACTGACAGGTGACCACTTAGAACTAACCTCTCTGCTAATGAATCTCACTTTTCATCTTTTGAGGACCCTTCAGATTTCAAAAGTCATGGTTTATTTGTATAAATTCATAGCTCTTAAAGTTTAGGTGAGAACTAGAAAAAACATCTTAGTCTAGCCCTTGCCTTCATTTTATCAATAAGATGATTCATGTGAAAGGTAATGTGACTTACTGGAATCACAAAGTTAATAAGTCATAGGTCATATAATTTAGAGCTGGAAGGCTCTAATCCAATCCACTCTTTTTTTTTCCAAATGAAGAATCTAGGTTACAGTTTAATTCTCTCCCTATGACTTTATTGAGAAAGTGGAAGAGTCACCTCAGAGTTTCTGTCCAAACTATTTTTATACCAAATTTTAACTATAAAACTGAGTAATCACTGAATAAAGTTGAATTTCCTAATATGCAAGTTTAGATAATGGATATACACACACATTATGTTTGTGTGTTTGTGTGTGTGTGTGTGTGTGTGTGTGTGTGTGTGTTGATTAAAAAAGGCATTCTCCCTTGGAGAAAATGTTTTACTTTCTCTTAGAGTCAAATTCTGTTTATAATACTTCCCAGATGTGTGATTTTTGCTTAAATGAAAAGCTTTCTGAGCCTAGTGACTTCAGCTGTAAAATGGGTTTAATAATATTTGTATTGTCTACCTTTAGATAGCATATAGGAACATGCTTTGCAATTGTTGAAGTGCTTTATGCTATAAGGAGTTATTACCAAAGAGACTTTTCTTTATGGGATTATTTTCAGAAAGTATTCAAAGTTGTAATGACCATGAACCCCCCTTCCACCCCACCCCCCCCACCCTCTCCTGGACCAAAAATCATCTTTGAAGTCATTTGTCCTTTTTTTGTTGATGCAGGGCAAGTCACTCAGCCATGATTTCCTCAGTTCCTCGTTTGTGAAATGAACTAGAGAAGGAAACCACTCCTGTGTCATTGCCAAGAAAACTTTAAATGGAGTTACTTAGAGTTGCTAACAACTAGGCAATAGATTCACAGAGTTTTTGGTAGATGAAAGATAATATTTTTAATGTGTGTTGCAAATTTGAATTGCTATATTAACATTAGTTATTATTATTATTTGAGTCCATGAATTTATAAGGTAAAAAGAGAATTATGTCACAATAATAGAGAAAGAATGCTATAAACAAGTGCTTAACAATGGTGAAAAATATTACAGAACTCAAGGAGAATCAGGAATGAAGAAAAGATCACTGGATTTGATGTTAAGATAGAGCACTGGCCTTGGAGTCAGGAGGATGTGAGTTCAAATCTCACCTGAGACACTCAGCACTTACTAACTGATGAACTTGGGCAAGAACCTTAACCCTGATTGCATCACATCCAGGGTCATCTCCAGTCATCCTGTTTTATATCTGCCCACTGGACCCAGGGAGTTTGGAAGACAAAATGAGACTGGTGAGTTAGCACAGCACCCCCTCACTCAAATACAATCCATGTGCATCATATGATGTCATGCTCTCCTTTGAAATTGATATAAACATCAATCCTGAACATTAAAAACCTTAACTATCATTGTTTATTTATTATTCCATCTCCATATATTGTCAATGAAAGCTGACCAAGTAGTTAGATTTAATTCAATTTTCTAATGTTTTAATATTTACTTACAATTGACATAAAATTTGATAATATTGTTTAACATCGGTATCTTTTTTTCAAAGCTATTATGTCCCATTACTCTTCATTTTATTCCTTCTTATTCACCATTTTTATTAGTTTTCATAATTACTTTGTTTCATACCAATATAAAAATCCCACCTAAAAGGTAATTCACCAATATAACAAACACATCAGGTGATAACACTCCATTAGTGTTGCCTCAAATGACACTTCTATTTAAAAACTTAACTTTCTGCCTAAAACCAAACAAAAAAATATGCTTTATTTGCATGTATCTGCTTGTCAAGTTCAATCATTTAAAGCTGGGCAATTACTATTGCAATAACTACTTATACATTACAAATATGTATTTAAATTTTATTTATTTATTTTTTAATAGTTATGTGATTTCAATGGGATAAGGAAATCCCAGTGAGGAAAGTCTCTCTACCAAGGCAGTTAGATAATTACTCAGCTATGTGAAGTCTTAGTGAGTTTCCTTTTGGAGATTGAATGACTAATCCAGAGTCACACAATTAAATTTTGTGAAGCAGCAAATATGACTTTTAGGGCTTCTCTCAATTCAAAGTATGCTCTGTTGCTTCTCACTACTTGGAATAATTACACCCAAATACTTCTTGAAGAAAAGAAGAAATAAACATTTATATAGTGTCTAGTCTGTTATACCCTTTATGAATATTATCTCACTTAATCCTCACAGCAACCCTGTGAGGTAGATTCTGTCATTATCCCTATTTTACAGTTAAAAACACTGAGCTAAATAGAGGTTCAGTAACTAGTTCAGGGTTACACAGCTAATTAGCATAGGAAACTGGATTTGAACTGAGGTCTTTCTTACTCCAGGCCCAATGCACTCTATCTAGTTTTATAAAAGAGATGTGGTTGTTGGAGCTGAAAAAAAAGGTGGCAAAGGGAGTATATGTCATAGACCATTTGAGCTAGACGAGACCTTAGACATTCTGTATTTCAGCTCCCCCGCTTTTACAGATGCCGAACCTGAGGAGTTAAATTACTTGCCAAGTTAAGGAATCATAGATATGATGCTCCAAGTTCCCTGATTCCTATCCCCAGACTCCTACAGTAACCATGTTGCCTCACCCACCCTGACCGGTAGAATGACCTTTCTCCTTTGTAACCCTCAGATCTGAATCTTCTGGTTTTTCCAGAAATGGTGTGGAACAGTACCTGAGTGAACCCTAAGGTTCCCAGCCATTGATATTCTTGAGATTCCAGTTCTATGTCTCCTTGTATGATCCATTTGACTGAACTTTGGAGCTTTTTATGAACCAGTTGCTGACACATGAATCAAAGAGATCAGACCAATTGCGTATATAGACAGATCCATAATGAAAGCGCTTCAAAGCAGGGCAAGGTAACATTTTCTAATCATTGATTTAAACATTATTTTACTCTGGGGTTAGAATGTTATGGCTAGGTTCTGCTTTCAATTAATTTTTACAACCACATTAAAAAAACCTTGTAAAAATGCAAGGAGACAACTCCAGTGGCAGTTTTAGGATACCTCTGTTCTGCTGCCTGATTCTGGTCATCCACAAATTTAGTATATACATCCACAACAGGCAAATCTTGGGTGGACAGAAATAATGATATGAATTACCAAATAAAATTGATGTATGTATTGTAATGATTTACCTTTGTGCCTCTATAGGACTAATCATCTTAAGAAATTTAATTGCTCAAATTTACAAGAGCAGAAAAATAAACAAGTATTTTTTTTTCCATTTTACCTTTGAGGTGGACAGACTAAAGTCTATTTCTCTATGAGGCTACTTTATTCTGTAGTAATATAGAGTACTGAACTTGAGAGTCAGGTAGACACATTTTTAATTCTTGTGTCTGACATTGACTACCTATGTAACTATAGGGATATCACTTACCTTCTCTGATCTCAGTTCTTTCATCTGCAAAATTAATATAGTAATATTCATAACATTTATCTCATGAGTTGTTATGAGACTGGAATGAAATGAGATTAAAAACTTTGTAAACTTTAAAATAGTACATAAAATCAATTACAATTAGAATGAAAAAGCCCACATTTTAGCAAGAGACAAATACAGAAATTTGTGAGAAGTCTAGAAACCATTGAATAAAACAACAAAAATTGTTTAAGCAATGTACCATTCTGGATAGGAAGGATACAGAGTGAGCAATCAAACAGTCCTTGCCCTTGAGGAGATTACATTCTAATGGGAGAGGGGGAAGACAGATGGCTGATATGTGACCTGTGCTTTGATATGAACCTCATAATGGAAAGTGTGATACAGGAAAAAGAGGGATCCAAAGTTCTTTTGAAATCAATCAGAAAGGTGGAGCATGCTGTCAGCTAACAAGGGCATCAAAGAAGATAATCACAGAGGAATTGGCACTAGATCTAAGAATTGAAGGCAGAAACTTATTCTGAAAGGTAGAGATCAAGAACAAGTGAATTTTAGGCACAGGGGAATGTGCAGAAATGGAAGAAGGAATACTGAATTGAGGGAAAAACTAGAATTCTAGTTAAGAACATGGAACATTTAAAAGGGAAATAAATTTTTTAAAGGCTTGAAATACAGTTTGAAGCCAAATTGTGGTGGGTCTTAAATATCAGGCTAAGGACTTACTATTTTATTTATAGATTAATGGTTTCCACATTTTTTGATTTCATAGCCCAATAGTTTCATATATATGTGTGTATATATATATACATATTTGTGTATATAAGTTATATTTATATATTTGATTTCATATTCCAACAGTTTATATGTGGAAATATATTATGTATGTGTGTATGCATATACACATATGTACATGTACATAAATATATATTATCCACACATATATTTAAAGCTATATTTCCTTATGTCCCTATTTACCTATTTTAAAATTATATACCTAGATTTGCCTACTAATATTTATACATATTTAAAGGGAAGATGAAACATGCTTCATTGTAAAATTATTGAGATATGATAGTTCATTGAAAAGAAGAATAAAGTGGTTATCCCCAAACTTTAAGAGTATGGATCAGAGTGGAGAAAGACTTGAGGCAAGGAATCCATTTAGGACAGTATTCCAATAATTAGCACAAGAAGCTGTCTTAGAATTGTAGTTATTTGATTAGATAAAAAAGGATATATTGAAGATATTATTGAGGAAGAAATGGAAATTTCTCAACTTACTGGATTTGAAAGGTAATGAATAATGAGGAATTTTTTAAAAAAATATTTATTTTGAGTTTTACAATTTTTCCCCTAATCTTGCTTCCCTCCCTCCATGCCCCAAAGAATGTAATCTGTTAGTGTTTACAATGTTTCCATTATATACACTGATCTAATTTGAATGTGATGAGAGAGAAATCATATCTCTAAGGAAGAAAAATAAAGTATAAGAGATAGGAAAATTACATAGTAAGATAAGTTTCATTCCCTAAATTAAAGGTAATAGTCTTTGGTCTTTGTTTAAACTCCAACATTCTTTCTCTGAATAAAGATGGTATTCTCCCTTTCAGACAGACCTAAATTGTCTCTGATCGTTGCACTGATGGAATGAGCAAGTCCATCAAGGTTGATCATTGCTCCTACGCTGCCATCAGGGTGTACAATGTTTCTCTGGTTCTGTTCATCTCACTCAGCATCAGTTCATGCAAATCCTTTCATGCTTTCCTAAATTCCCATCTCTCCTGGTTTCTAATAGAACAATAGTATTCCATTACATACATATACCATAGTTTGTTAAGCCATTCCCACTAGTAGAGTTTTGCAGTCTATGTCTTCCTGTAGCTCTTTCAACTTCCCCTCTAAGATTTTAGATGCTATCCCATTGGGGTGTGTACATATTTAGTATTAAAATTACTTTATTGTCTATGGTACCTTTTAGGATGAGATAGTGTCCGTATCTCTTTTAATGCTATTTTGCAGCTGCTTTTTCTGAGATAAGGACTGCCCTGCTTTTTTCACTTCAGCTGAAGCAAAATATATTTTTCTCCAACCTTTTACTTTTACTCTATATGTATCTCTCTGCTTCAAATGAGTTTCTTCTAAGCAGTATATTGAAGTATCCTTGTCTTTAATACACTCTGCTATTCTCTTATGTTTTAAGGGAGAGTTTATCTCATTCACATTCAAAGTTATAGTTACTAATTCTTTATTGCCCTCCATGCTATCTTTCCTCTGTTTGTATTTTTCCCTTTTATCCCCTTTATCCATATTCCCCAGTATTTTGTTTCTGAATACTGCCAACTTCAGTGTGTTTGCCCACCTATATAAAGCCCCCCCTTTCTTTCCCCTTTCCCCTTGCCCCCTTCCTCCTTCTCTTCCTTCTTTTAGCTCCCCCTTTCTCCCCTTCCCATCCCCCCGTCCCTTTTCAACTTTTACACTTGAAAGGAAAGATAAGTTTCCTAACTTTACTGAATGTGTATATGTTAACTTTAAACCAAGTCTGATGAGATTAAGATTCAGACCCTCTCCTTTCTTCCCCTCTATTAGAGTCGTTCTTTTGTATCTCTTGATGTAATGAGATTTATTCCATTCAATCTCTTCCATCCTCCCATCTTCTTACTGTCCCCTTTTTTAAGGAAGTATTGTTCTTAAATCATTCTATCTAAGTCACAGAAAAGTTGTGATTGTCCATTACTTAGTCATAAGTTATTAGAGTCCTTCTCTAGGGATTTAGCTAGTTTCACCTTATGAGATAACATGTTTTTTCCCTTTCCCTTTTGCTTTTTTACTTTTCATGTGTCTCTTGAGCCTCCTGTTTCATGTCCAAATTTTCTTTTTAGCTCTGGTCTTTTCATCAGGAAATGTTGGAAGTCTCCCAGTTCATTAAATGTCCATCTTTTCCCCTGGAAGAGAAGGCTCAGCTTTGCGGGGTAGTGGATTCTTGGCTGCATTTCAAGCTCCCTTGCTCTTTGGAATATTTCATTCCAGGCACTTCTATCCCTTAATGTTGATGCAGCCAGGTCCTGAGTAATCCTTACTGTGACTCCTTGGTGCTTAAATTTTTTTTTCTTTCTGATTGCTTATAGGATTTTCTCTTTTGTCTGATAGTTCTGGACTTTGACCACAATATGTCTTGGTGTTCATTTTAGGATCTCTTTGCAGAGAGGATCAATGTATTCTTTCAATTATTATTTTGCTCTCTGGCTCCATGTTATCAGGGCAATTTTCCATCTCTCTAAATCCTGTAATATTAAGTCCAGGCTTTTTTTCTCTTCAATGTTTTCAGGAATTCTCAGGTTGTCACTTCTTGTTAGTTCTCGAGGTCAGTGGTTTCGCTAATGAGATATTTTACATTTTCTTCTATTTTTTCAATCTTTTGGTTTTGTTTAACAGAATTTTCTTGTCCCATGAAGTCATTAGTTTCCACATATTTCATTCATTTTTAAGAGAAGAATTTTCTTCATTTATCTTTTGCAACTCCTTTTCCAATCAGTTAATTCTATTTTTGAAGGAGTTTTCCATTTGCCCAATTGATGGTTTCAGAAAATTATTTTCTTTTTGCATTTCCCCATTGAGAGAATTATTTTCTTTTTGTATTTGTCCAGTTATATTTTCCAATGTTTTGTTTTCTTGTTGCAATGTGTTAATTTTCTGTTGGGTTTCTTTTCCCAACTTTTCCAATTGATTTTGAAGCTCCTTCCTGATTTCTTCAAGGAAATCTTTCTGGGCTGGAGATCAATTCATATTCTCCTCAGAAGTGCTAGATTTCTCTGGGTTAGAATCTGATCTTTTTGAGTATTTCTCCATGGGTCCCCCTTTCTCTGTTTTTTCTTCATTTTTCTAGGATCTTGTGTTTGTGGGGAGCTGGCTCACAGAGGTTTGCTTTTGAAGATCTTAGAGGCTTTATTCACTTGGCCTAGTAATTCCAAGAGCCAGTAGGGGGTGTTTTCTCTGGAGTGATCGAAGCCCTCTCCCAATCTTTGTTGGTAGGTGTTCTTCTCCTAGCTTTTTTTTCTGGGTTTTGTTAATCGAGTTTCTGTTAAGAGGTTTCTTTCATATTATTTTTTGAGGACAGGGAGTGATTAACACAGAGCCTGTCTTCTCTCTGCCATCTTGACTGGAAGTCCTGATTTTTTTTTCAAAAGTGAGAAATGAGGAATGTAAAATGGCAATATGATTATGAATCTAGGTAGGATGGATTGGAGGGTTGGTGGTGCAATCAACAAACATAAGAAAGTTTTGAATAGAGGAGCATATCTGTTCATCCTGTTTGATTCACTTTAGTCCAATCTCAATAAAGTAAATTCCGTGTTCTTAGGCTAGGTTATTAAACCTTGTATGTTCAACACAACTGTCCTAGATTTATATCTATTCTAGTTTTATCACTACTTTTGAGCTCAGCTCAAAATAGGGCAAAAGCCATGGGCAGGATTCTGCCCAAATAAGGTTATAATATAATTATGAATTATTTAATAAAATAAATATATAATAGTATATATGTGTGTGTGTTTAATATTACTATGGGGTTTCAAAAGTATTTTGGTGGCCTCATTTCTATTTGATTTTGATCCTCTAAGGTAGAACAGTTCTCTAATCTTACAGAAGAAGAAAACTCAGGCTTAGGAAAGTTATAAGACTTATGAAAAGTCACTAAGAATCAATAGCAGAGACAGGACTTGAACACAGGACTACCAGCGGGAAATAGCAGAGCTATTTCCATTATTCTTTATTCATGGACACTGAAATACTTTCCAAACTTAAGGGAATAATATATAATGATAATGATAATAATAATTCTTTGTGACAGGGAAAGGGGGAAATTTCTTGGCAAAGATACTGGAGTGGTTTTGAGATTTCCTTCTCCAGCTTATTTTATAGGTGAGGGAACTGAGACAAACAGGATTAAATGACTTGGCCAGTGTCACACACCTAGTAAGTGTCTGAGGATGGATTTGACCTCAGGAAGATGAGTCTTCCTGACTTGAAGTTCTGGCTTACCTAGTTGCTATTAAAATAATAATGTTATTTTTATATGATGTTTCCTATATGCTAAGATACTATGCTAAGCACTTTATAAGTATGATCTCATTTGATTCTCACAGAATCCCTGAGAAGTAGCTACTTGTATTATCCTCCTTTACAGATTAAAGAAATTGAGGCAAACAGAGGGGAAAGGATTTACTATATAAGAGTGTCTGAGCATTTGAACTCTGGTCTTTCTGACTCCAGGGCCTCAAGCTTCATATCCTGCGCCACTTGGTTGAAATTTTATGGCTAAATTATAGTCACTATGATAGGTTGGTGAAAGAAACCTTTTTAGTTTCTTAAATAGAAAGTGTTACTTTTCCTTTCCTATGATAGTTTCCTATTTACTTTACCATGATAGTTTTTTTAGTTGAGAAGTAAAAGAAAAAAAAGGTAGCTTCTGATCCAGACCCTTGAATACTTTAGGTATACAGGTTTAGTCATGTCCTAATTTGGTTTTATTGCATCTGGTGTGATAGAAAGAATGTTCTCACGGGGGCTTTGGGAAGACCCCTTCTTTGTTCTTAAACACTTAACTTTAGGGAGCTAACAAGTGCTGCCAATAAAACCGAAACATGATAATGGACATTAGTGAGAGTCACAGCTGCACAGCTGTCCTACTAGGTAATTTTAGATGAAACCCATTTTGTAACTGTGTGATATTTTGAACAGAGAACTGAAAAGTAATCCTATCCTTTTTTTTTCTTTTCTCTCTTCTTATTTTTCTAACAAAGAATATGCTTAATAATTTTATAGTTAACAAAAATGAAGAGTCACTGCAAAGAGAAATGATTCCTTAATTTTGATCCTTTAATTCTGGACAGTGTTCTCAAAATGTTCTGTAAATATACAGAAAATATATTTTGATCTTCTAGGTGAGAGAAATCATGCACTTTATCAATAGTAGATTTTTTAAAAGATGAGTGCAATTACATCAATATTATTGTAATTAATGATTACATCATGCTTTAGAAGCAAAGTACAGAAAAGGTTGGTATTAACATGCATGACACGCCATAGTGATATCAATACTCATTTTACTGTTCAGATTTTTTTAAAGCTAATAGCTGTCAAAAATACCCATTATAGGCTAGTCTATAATTTGTAGAAGTCAAGTAATACATTTTTTCTGAAGGTATAATGGATGCTCCATAGAGCAATTATTTTAGAAAGACAACTTCATCTCAGCTGTCTCGTGCCAGCAGAACTATTTAAGAGCCAGAGATGCATAATTCAACATGGAAGGGCTGTCAGATTTGAGAATACCTTTAAATTATAAAAACTTAGCACCACTAGTCAGTTATAATTATAATGGAAATGTAGTTTTCTGTCATTTTATCATGGCAAACATCTCTCAAGAAGCAATTTCGTGTGTTAAAATATTTTGGCAAAGTGACTTTTGATTCCAAAGGGATACAGATTATCTGGTTTTATACCTGAATATTTTTCTTACAAATTGAGTGCAACAGCCTACACTGTACAAGATGGCAAACATAAGAATATTATTAAAATCTCATTGGAAATCCTCACTGAATGACCATGGACTGCAGTAACTCACCAGGACAGGTCAGGTTATATATAAAAATATATTATTTTAATAGCAAAATATGACAGGACAATTCTTCACCCAATATCCAATTATTTTACGTGGCAAATATCTGAGGAAATAAAAATGGTTCTTGACTTAGACATAGCCCCCTTTCCTTATTATGATTTTTCAACATTTGAAACCAAAGTAATTGGAGGGTGAGTGCTCAATTCCTTCCCATGGATTTGGGTTTATTGGTGGGAGACAAAAGCATAAAACTTTACAAAAATTCTCTCTACATATTCATTAAGTCCCACATCTTTTTTTCATATCAGAAAATCTCTATAATATTTTCTCTTCCCATTGTGGAAACAATAAAGGAATAAAATCTTGATATAAAATATTGCAGTCATTTGCCAAAAATCTACTGATACTGTCACTACTCCCTGAAAATGATAGTGAGCTCTTAGTTTCTAGGAAAATCATACCTTTATAATTACTGTTATTAGTAAATAGTTCTCTTATTGATCATCAAAGTATATCTCTATGCCTTTTTAAAATAATTTTGGATACATGTTGTAAATCAATTTTATCTTTTTGGATTAAAAAACATATTTGTATGATGTAGTATAACCTTGATTTATGAGACTTCTCATCGATATTCCTGTATACTTATTGAGTCATGGTTATCATTAGCTATTCTCATCAATATCTGAAATTCCAATTGGATAGTTTTTCATTGTTAATTTTCAGTCATGATTTATGGAACATATTTCTTAATTTATATTGAAACTTTTTTTTGTTTTCATATCATATTCTTTTCCCTAATATATATCCCTCCAGCAAAGAGAGATAATCTCTTACTCAACAAACCATCCCTTACTTAAAAGAAGAAAGAAAAAATAATTTGAAAAAAACCAAACAACATCTGAACCATATTTGACATTATACATACTACTTCACACCCAAAGTCTTCCATCACTACAAAGAAGAAAGTAAGGTGGGATTGAATATCTCTTTTTCCAGAAGCAACCTTTTTGGTTATTAAAATTAGATAACATTCAGTTTTTTGATTTGATCATTGAATTTACATCATTTTAATCATCACAAATGTTCCTTTCCTGGTTTTGATTAAGGTAATAGATTTAGAAATGTAAGGTCATCTTGTCATCTTGTTAAATCTTTTCAATTCATTATTAAGGAAAATAAAGTTATTGAAGTTGAGGTTATACAGGTAGTAAATGGCAGAATCAAGTTTGGAACCCAAAGTTCTCTGATTCCAAATCCATCACTTTTCCCCCTTTCACTTGCTTATTTCATCTGTTTCAAGTTCATATGTCTTCTTTTGCTTCTCTGAATTCTTCATATTCATCATTTCTTAAAGTTCAGTAATATTAAACAATATCAATGTAACACATTGATTTAGCTAATTTCTAATCAATGTATATATTTCTAATTCTTTGGCACATAGATCATCTTAAATAAAATACTGAAAGCCAAAATATTTTTAACTATCATAGTTTAATGTAATCAAGTAAGCTATCAAGATATGAATGAAAGTTGCAACTCAAATTGATACAGGCAGGTAAAAGATAATTCATTTATTTTTATCCTTAGTAACTGAAGGAGACCATGATATCAAGTGAATGATGGCATAACATGCATATTATATTGATTAAAGTGACGTGATTATTTTTGCAAAGACATCCTTCTCACTGCTTCTAGAACCTTAACTCAAAGACTTAATGGTAGAGGAAACAGGTTCTCTGGTGTAGGTCTGGATGCAGTGAAAGACATTGGCCTTCTGGATGTAGATATTTCCCTTATTATTAGGGCACCACAGCATTACAGAAATGAAGGACTCCATCAGACTTTTGACTTAGTGATATTCAGTTAAAGCTGCATCCCTTTAGAATTTGTCAGTAGGTACATACAATGCTTAGGGACAAGACTTTATCAGGTGGGGGCAGGTATGTTCAATATATAGAATAACAGTTCCACTAGTGCTGATATATCATCAATATGGTAAAAATTGTCCTAAGTTGTATCGTGACTGTCTATTTTGTTCAGTTTTGCAATGAAATTCCTTCAAAAGACTTTGGGAATAACATTGCCTAATTGCTGGTAAGCATCTTTTATGGTCTCATGATTTGAATTTTGACCAATATCGGATTGTCTTCAAATGTTTTTCATTCTTGATTTATGAAAGAATTTTTGACAGATGCTTTGACTCTGGTTTGTCTTGTACTGGTCCAGGAATTTCACCTCCAGTGGCACAATAGAAATACCCCCAGCCATCCCTTATAATCATGAGCCCAGTTCAAAAAACCCACAAACTAGAACCAGAGTCTTATTCCATTATTCCTAGCTGGGGTATTTAAGGTGACTTAGGCCTGATTTGACACTCTAATTTTTTCAAAGTAAAAGTTTCCAGCATTGCATAAAGAGCATGAAGAGGAAACTGAGGGGTAGGGACAGGGACAGGCAGTGGCTTACCTGGCAGCCAACTACCAGTGTAATCCCAAGATCCAACT
The DNA here is from genome assembly GCF_037893015.1 of Macrotis lagotis. Classification (NCBI taxonomy): domain Eukaryota; kingdom Metazoa; phylum Chordata; class Mammalia; order Peramelemorphia; family Peramelidae; genus Macrotis; species Macrotis lagotis. Next base: position 637,081,657 of record NC_133658.1, read on the forward strand.
ATGGACTTTTTCACTATTTGAACTGTAATTCCCTCATATGCTGGCACCCTCTTTGCCCTCCAATGGGTCCTCATTAAAGGATTTAAAGTGTACTCATTTCAGTTATAGGGCTTTGAAAGAGTCCTGAATTGTCATTTTTGTCACTACCTCTCCAGGTCAGAAGTAGTAATTTGTTCTACTGCTCCCTTACTAGGATATGATAGCCATTTCTCAGGTGCCTTCTTTGAATTTGACCCTGATTCTCTATCACCCATGCCTTCAATCTATAAAGATAATTACCTTCATGTTTTGCAAGCTCAATGCTCCATGATCAGAAAGTCTTTTCCAATCTGACAAAGTCTTGAAAATGTCTCTAATTAAAATCATCTTTGCTAATATCATGAAATCTATTATCTACCATGTGCCTTTGATTCCATTTGAGTTATTTGAAAATTTTGTTCTACTGACATTGGAAAGTTCTAGTTTTCAGGCATAAAGCATTTTAAGAGAATTCTAGAGAAATGATCATCCCAAGAAATTAATTTCCTGCTGCAAATACTGCCAAAGTATAACATTATTATATTTTATTATCTTTTGTGAAATCAACTTTGAGGAATTGAATTCAGTTCAATTCAATAATTATTTATGTGTAAGAAAACTTAAAGGATCATTCAGAAATTAGCTATGCCATTCCTCTATCCAGAATTATAACAAGATAGAATAAATGAGACACAGTCATATCCAATGTTGTTGTCTATCACCTAAGCTATCTATTCTCATATTCTACTGTCTAACCCTTCTAGTAGGTATATGAGAATATTTGTGATTATGAATGCATTTATATTCATATATGGATGGCATATACATTTATATACATGAATACTTATAACTCTGCATACAAATGCATGTACACATGAACATGCATATCCAATGTATGTTTACATATATATATATGTACATATATATATATATATATATATATATATATATACAGAACATATTTTGTTAGGTTCTAAGACTAGTCTGCCTCTACCTATAGACAGGACTCAATCTTAAATATTCTAAGGAACTTTATTAAATATATTTGAACTAAATATAAAGACTTCTACAAATTATTTCAAAGTTATAAGACTATAGAATATTCATTTTATATACATTTAGGTGAGATAAAATGTTTATGTTTGCATATTTGTGTATAAGTACAAATATTTATGCACACAAGAACGAAAGAAGAAAGAAAGCAGAGGAAGGAAGAAGGAAGGAAAGAAGGAAGGAAGGGAGGGTGAAATGGATAAGAAAGAAAAGAGTAGGGAGGATAAATGAAAGGGAGAAAGAAAAGGCAAAGTACAAAGAGGTAGAGAAGGAAAAGGGATAAAAAATAGAGAGGTCAATAAAAGGAGAAGGGACAAAAAGGAAGGAGGGAGGGAAGATAAAGGAAAAGAGGAGAGAGAGAAATTAGCCATAGTAGATATGTGTAAGCTCACTGGGTGGGAATCCTGAATAGTCAAAGTTCTCACTTTAAATGGTTAGATTTACCGTTTTTCATGGATTTTTCTCATTTAATATACTAATAGTCTAATATACACCTCAATTGTGGCCTTAAAATTAATACTATAAATACAGCCTTTTAATACAATGCTAAGTTTTGCACAATCTCACATTAGAGGCTTCTAATGAGTCAACAAAATTTCTGTTTGCCTCCCTCTAATACTCTACAAATAGGAAATTTAATAATAATGAATAATAAATATATATGTATTTTTAATAGAGAGTTTGCTGTGTAGCTTCTGTGATTCAGAAGTCACTATGCTCAGTTCAAACTCAGAATAGGAATTAATAGAAAGGGTTGCTGCTCACAAGTTTCTTCTACTTGAAACTTTTATCAATGATCAAATTATGTGGATATAGACTTGTCCAAAATGTGTCACTCTCTATGTGCAGGCACTCTGCTAAGCACATTTCAATTATTATCTCATTTGATTCTCACAGAAAAGCTGCAAGGTAGGTGATATTACTATCTCCATTTTATAGATGAAAAAAGTATGGTAAGCCCTGGATCAATGCAGTTTATAGCTGAGGTCAGATTTGAATTCAACCATTTTTGACTCCCAGTCAATCTAATGCTCACTTTTATAAAAGCTGGAAAAATAGGGACTATCAAAAGTAATAATTGATGGTATCAGAAAAGATCTTTTCTACATTAAGCCTAAGAGATGAGTTGGGTTTTTTTGTTTGTTTGTTTTATTTTTTGCAAGGCAATAGGGTTAAGTGACTTGGGAAGATAACACAGCTAGATAATTATTAAGACTGAGTCCAGATTTGAGCTCAGGTCCTCCTGATTCCAGGGCAGGTGCTCTATTCACTGTACCACCTAACTGCACCCTCAACCAAGAGATGATAAAACTAGTGATTCCAAGAAGCAGAGCTAAAGATAGAGAGTATTCTATATGAGATTGCTCTGTGTCTCTGCAGTCAGGGAGATCTGAGTTCAGCTTTGGCCTCATTTAATATCTGTGTGACCCTAGGCAAGTCCCTTATTCTCTGTCTCAGTTTCTTCAGCTATTAATTGAAGATAATGTCTCCTCTCTTATAAAGTTGTTGTCTGCATGAAATGAGATATTGGAAAATGCTTAGCATAGCATTAGACATGTGGTAATAATTGTTGGTTTCCTTCCAATATCCCTTCTTGCCCCTTTTTTCTTTTCAAACTATTTATAAGTAGCAATAAGCCATTTATGCTTTATATTCCTCTTGATATACCACTCGAATGTATATTTCCAGCAATGATTATTAGGTTACTCTATTCCTTTCAGTGCCTGTATTTGAAGGAATGGTTTTTATAAATACAAATAGTATAAGAAAGTTTCTTAGTCCACTTATTACTTAATTCTTATCCTAGATCCCTGGTGCTCATTAAAACTTTCTTTCCCTCTACTTTCACTTCCTTTTGCTTCCACCCTTAGAATTCTCATAAAAAAGCCTTCTTAAAAATATGCTTCAAAGAGTCAGATAAATTTTGTAATATGTACCAATATCAAAAGCCCCAAGAATCCAAGCCATGCTCTCCTCTGTTGGAATGACTACCAAAGTTGTAAAGCCAGAGAAAAGAAAGGATGCTTCAGTAACAGACCTAGAGCAATTCTAATGCTCAAAAATGCAGTAGTTTTGATCTAAATTCCATTTTGTTGGTCCCTATAAAAGCCAGATCCAGTAAAAACCATTTTCCAGGCTTTGTCCTTTTTTGTCTTTTTAAAGTACCTCTGTGATCTCAAAATATCTTAGCCCAATATGCTTGAATTCTATTAGTGCAGGCATTCTAGCACTTACGTCAAGTTATACTGCATATAAATGGAGGATAAAAGGATTACCAGATTATAAATCAAATGAGAGTTTCTGGCAATATAAATCTTAGAGACGTCAGACTCCCGTGTTAATGGATATGAAGAATTCCATTGGCCAGAAAGAATTTAAATTCTGTGTTAGAGACATCACTAATTTTTCAATAGATCTCCTCAGTAAAATCCTGGAAAGTAAAAACAGAGGAAACCAAACTAGTTTTGAAATGGGGTTGGTAACAGTTTCTGAAAACAGTCTTTAAGTTATTGCCAAGGGAAATGCTTCAGACATTTAACATTTTCATAAAATTTGCCTGTTGTACAATAATGAGATGTGACTTTGTACTTGTTTAGTACTTTAATGTTTATAATATATGCAACAAAGTTGTGTCAAGTACAAACCAGATCAAACTTGAGTATTGAAAGGTATGATGAGATTTGGCTACTGGATCAATGTCTGCTCTAATCAAGCAACCTGTGAAGTCAGCTCAAAATAATGATGGTATTGTCAAACTTTAGATTTTGTTGTTGTTGCTGTTGCTATTACTGTTGGTTGAGAAGGAAGAAAAGAAGAAGGAAGAGGAGTGGAGATGGGGAAATTGTCTTATTTTTGTTTGTAAATAGGTTGTCACTGTAAAGCATGTAGATATAACTAGCATGTTGATTTCTACATTTATTTCTGATGCTATTTCAATTTAATTTAATTGACTTTTATTTAGCATTTCTTATATCCTGGTTTCCATACTAAGGCATTAATTTCCTCCCAACGTTAAAATCCTGGGAATAAGAAATTAGACTTTATTTCTAATGTGAGACCCAGGCCTCTTTGGCTATTGTCAACATGTCATTTTTTTGGACTAAGATACTCAAAGATAAGGGATAAATGAGAGGGCTAGATGGTTAAAGAGAGGAGAGAAGGAGAGAGAGAGAGAGGGAGAGAGAGAGAGAGAGATTAATAGATGGATATTTAGATAGATGGATTGATAGGCAGACAGATGAATGAACAGATGGACAGATAGATAGACAAAGAGATGAACAGATGGATAGACAGATAGACAGATAGATAGATGATAGACAAATAGATGAACAGATAAATAGGTAGATAGATCAATAGATAGATGATGGATGGACAGATGTATGGATTATTACATGGATGGATGGATAGATGCCTGTACTGACAGATAGAGACATAAATAGATGGATAGATATTGAGATTTAGTTAGATAAATATAGATATTTATATACACATGCATATCTCTATATCAGTCACAAACTATTCATAGTATTATATGCTAAGGTAAAGAAAACAGAACATGGTACCAGTATGTGAGGAGCTTGCATTCATTTTGTCATATAAGATTCAGGTTGCTGCTTGAGGCACATTGGATTTTATTGACTTGCTCAGGATTACCCAGTCACTAACTGTCAGAATCTGTGTACAAACTTAGATTTTCCTGATTTGAAGCCTAATACTCCATCCACTTTTCTATACTGTCTCCATAAAAATACAGAAATGTATGTGTGCACAAAATCCCAAATGATATATCAAAATATTATAATCAGTGAACTCTTCAAATTTCTAATAAAGTAAATAGCAATAGATAGAAACATCATAAACAAAAGTATATTGACCGTAGCTATCTCCTTTTCCCCCACTCTTCCCTAAAACCAACTTAGGGATTTATGACTACTAGTAGGGATTTCAGAGAGAGCAAAATCATCTTCTATTCTTCCTTACAACACTTTTCTTTGGTAGCATTTATTTCACTTGTTCTATTGAAAAATAGAGAATGAGAGAGAGAGAGAGAGAGAGAGAGAGAGAGAGAGAGAGAGAGAGAGAGAGAAAGGAAGAGAGAAGAGAGGGAGATAATGGGAAGGGAGGGAACACAGAGAAGGAAGAGGAGACAAAGATAGTGACAGAAAGTGATCATAGTGTTATCATGAGGTTTATGGACATTTAAGGAAGATTTTTTCATGAAAGTTTAGGATAATATACACTTTGGTCAAAATTCAGAGACTTTATTAGGCTATGAAACCTCTAGTGTACCATAAAACCAGTAATATTATTTTACTTGTAATTTTTATTGGTTATGGGTTTATACTCTATGTATTGGAGAAGAGATTTCTGAAGGGTACCACCTGCTACCATTGTACATATCTGCCAGCTCTTCTCAAAATTGCATCAATTGCAAGCTAGTCAGGTAGTGCAGAAGGAAAGAGGTCCCTGAGCTTGAATGATGCATTTTTTAACACAAGGTTGATCTAAATTCTTCAGTTACAACATACCATGACTTCCTGCCTCAGTTCTTAGAGCATGGCCCTACTTGCTTGTTCATATTGAAATAACTCATGGAACCTTTCACAAAATTGTTTTCCTTAGTGTGGTAATCCTAATATATTAAAATTACCAATATCTTTCAACCAAAAGAAAACAGGAATTATGTCATCCTTACTTAAGTACAGCCAATTCAAGAATAAGGTCCAGGGCTCTCTAGTAATTGTGATGAATGAATAACAGAGTCCAATCACTCAGGAAAATTCCAAAACACATAATAACCTCACAGAGATTTTAGATCATGGTCAGTCATAGGGGATTTGAGTGATTGGAGCCTGTTGACTATGATATTTTCATCATTTGTGTCTATGAAATATTTCTTTGTTCACTCTACAGAAGAAATTATATAAAGAAATGAGATTGATTTTCTCTATTTAATGGATATTTATCAAATAGTATGTACAAGACACCATACTAGGTAGGAGATTCTCTTAAAATGTGCTTATAATTTAGAAAACTTTTTTGTTTTTGCAAGACAAGAGGGTTAAGTGACTTGCCCAAGGTCATACAACTAATAAATGTTTGAGGTTGGATTCAAACTCCCATTCTCCTGATTCCAAGGCCAATGTAATATCCACTGTTCCAGAAAATTATCTGTGTTTATAGATAAAGTAAGGGAAGCCCAGCAAAGGTATGATTCAGAAAAGATTGCAGAAGGAGCAAGCAAGAGGGAGCAGCTTTTTTGCATTTTTAAGCACTTACTACATACAATATTGTTCACAGGGTTAGTGTACATCCTTCCTATTATTCAAAGAGGACCAATGACTTCATGATGTTGGGATTAAGGTGCTGTGGTTAATTAGTTTAATATTAGTTCAGAAGACTTCACCAGAGGCAACTACGTGCTGCAATGCATAGAGCACCTGCCCTGGAGTCAGGAGTACCTGAGTTCAGGTCTGGCCAAGAAAATTTTATAATTATTAGCTGTGTGACTTGAGCAAGTCACTTAACCCATTTCTTTGCCAAAAAACTAAAAGAAAACTCAAAATTCTACCACAGGTCAGGCAGAAAAACTTTTTTTATGAATATTTGGAATGAAGATGTCAATAAATGTCTACATCTCATGTTTCTTTTGAACTTCCACAATTCACTTTGCTCATAGAACTAGAGTCTTTTTCTATGCACTGTTGCCATGCTGAGTTGTCCTGTGCCAGCATCAATTCCTCACAATTGATATTAACATTCTCCAGAGAAACCTTGAGAGTAAACTTGTATCGCTTCTTCTGACCTCGGTATGAGTGCTTCTCTCCTATGAATTCTCCATAAAATAGTCCTTTAGGTAAACATATGTTTGGCTTTTGATCTATGTGATTTGCTGGATGTTTGGGGATATAAAGATAAAAAGGAACATCCCTGATCTCAGAGAGTTAACAGTCTACTTACTACCCAATATTGGATAGTTTTAACTATTCAACATTTTATCATATTTTTTTAATCATGAGAAAACAAGATTGCTGCAAATTTTCATTTATGGTGATCTGTTTCTAAGGACATTAAGCAGAATGTTCTAAAACTCTATCTGCTCTTCCAGACAAGACTATGTGAAATGATGATATCATAAAACAGATCTAACTGAAAGTTTTGTGCCTGGTCAACAGCTCCTGCTTTGGGCACATCTAATTACTTTGAAACTCAAAAGAAGCACTTTGCTAGTGCTTTGTCACTAAGCAGTGAGCTATGTCTGTCTACACAACTCACAAGGCCAGCTGGACTCAAATGTTAGACAGGGGTAGAGAAATCATTTAGTTTTTTGTGGGTGGGAAAGTCAAAAATAAGGGTGGAAGAGGTAGTGAGCTACTGTGGATTCCTTTCAGAGTGATGAATTTTTTTTTAAAGCACATTTCTGAAACTACAAAGAATAGAGTGGGAACATTAGGAAAAATATTTGGCAGCCTGGATAGTACCTGAAAGAGAACAATTTAAAAAATATCACTGGGAAAGCAGAAAAGGTCAGATATAAAAGTAGCATCTCAAGGGCAACATGGACTTATTGCTTTCTGATTTTCTTTGAAAGCATACTTTTTGCTGATTATTATAAGAAATAAATGTCAATGAGACAATATGGCAGAGCTGATTCTGCTAGTCTAGTAAAAAAAAGATATGAAGGATATTTTGTCTTTGAAGGGTTGGTTGAGAGTTTATAAATATGACTTTTAGACAGATTGAAAATAAACAGGGTGAAAAAGCTCTTGTACTGGACTTTTTTCAGGATATGTTTTATGCTGTTGTAAGACATGAACAATCAGGTGCTTAATGTTCAACCGACCATTGTACTATTTATTGGCCAGAAGGGAAAAGTCTGCTTTGTCAAAAGTGGGGGGGAAGAAAAGAAAAGAGAAAGTCCTTTGAGTTCTGTATTCTACACAAAATCCTTGTAACAAAGAGGCTTTTTTAGAACCTTACAAATGTACCCAATACATCAGGATATCCTATTTGAAATAATGGGAATGCACTGAGAAGCCATGACCTCGAGCAATTGAGGAGGGGCCCAAAGAGAGGAGGGTAGTATGGGAGATATTAAATCATGCTTCCTTCTGTCATAGCCAATTATGTATTCAGGTTTCAAGTCAATGTTTAATATATCATCATAGCAATGTATCACAGACCCCACTATGGTCCACATAATTGTTGTAACATCACTCTGATGTCATGTTAGATACTGGCAGGGAGCCATAATGAACATGAAACTTGGGCCTTACTAAGAAATATATATGATATTTTTTTCAAATAAATGATTAATTTTAATCCAAACTAAAGAAAACACTCATTTGAAGAACTGGAGGTCATTTTCCAACTGTTACTTCATGGTGTATACTGGCAAAAAGCCAGTAAGACAGAAGGGAAAGCCCTGCAATAAAATATGTTTTAATAAATTATTAATTTTTTATAGCCAGGCCAAAGATTTAGAAGCAGAATGATATTTTCTAACTTGGCTACAGACTTGTTCAGGTTAAAACTCTTCTTTTTTTTTTTCCTTCTTGTCCAACACTGCAGTCCGGATGAGATCTTGCTATAGCTTATCGTAACTGCAGTGCACAATCGATGCTTAGAATCCTGAAAGATCAGCAATAATGTACATGAACTGAAGAATCAATATCTAGCCTTTTCTGGGCTGTAACTTTTCTCTTAGCCCCAATTACTCCATGCACAGAGGTTAGTTCTTTCATTTTATAGTTGTTTAGGAATCAGATTAATTTTTTTAATATTCATTTTATATGATGGAGAAATTTTCAAATTCTCATAGAAATAGTTACTGGTAAAACTTCTAAGAAATGCTTGAGCTCTTTCACTTCTTGGTAAGATGTACTTTGCAGAAATAAATTCTAATTGAGACAATTGCATCGAATTTTTTTATTCCTAAGTGCTCAGATGCTATTAAAATTTTCAAAAACATTTCTATGTGTATCCTTTGTAAATATAAACTATGGAGTCTTGTGATAATCTATGTGACACAAATTGGCCATATGTGTCAAAGATAAAAGCAATAATTCCAAGTATGATCAAAATGCTAAGCTCCAAATTCAGATCACATTTGATAGCACCTGAAAACTTCCTGTTCAGTCAAATAGCATTTATTATGCTCCCACTGTGCTAAAGCACTGCTGAGTATTAGGGGATACTAAAAAAGATCAAAATTAAAAACAAAATCTTGCTCTCAAGGTGGTTATGGTTTAATCATGGAGATTAACATGAAAAAATAGTCAAGAAACATTTAAAGGGGATTACTATGTACCAGGAACTTTCCTAAGCACTGGAAATACCAAGAAAAAAAAAAGGCAGCCCTTCCTTGTTGATATCTTTCAGTTTGATGGGAATAAACTATGCAAGCAAATATCTACAAGCCTGCTATAGAGGATAAATGAGAGATAATCCACAGAGAGGAGATTCTAGAATTAAGGGGGATTGGGAAGTCTTCTCTTTGAAGGTAGAGTTTATAAAAAAATTACCAGCTTAAACAAAAGGAGAAAAGAGAAATGGTGAACAAATGGTGAAGCAAGAAGGAGGGATATTTGGAAACGTATTTTGTGGTAGGATTTCTTTGGGATAACTGTCAATCAAGATCTCAAACAAATGAGAAAATGTTTAGTCCTTTGTAAACTTTGAAATTCTATATAAACTGTCCATTATTATTGCTATTATATTACAACTGATAGATTGAAGAGGCAAATTGGATGGAGATCTGACCTTGGGTCAGGAAGATTCACTGAGTTCAAGGTACATTTCTGACATTTATTGGCAGTGTAATGCTACTTAACTTCGGAGCTCACCAAACAACAGTCTAAAACTATAAGACACAGATAAATTGGTAATCGCTAAATAGAGAGTTTCTACACTGGGAAAGGCCTACAATGAAAAAAAAAATTACCGTTGCTGATCACCTTATCCTCTAATACCCAAATGTTATTTCCACCTCCCATCTCTTGTCTATATACTGTCTATAACTAACAATGGGCAGCTAGTGTGTTGGCCCTGGTGTCAGGAAGACTCATATTCATGAGTTCAAATCTGTGCCTCAAATGCTCATATCATACATAGTGGAAACCCTGAGCAAGTCACTTAACTTGTTTGCTGCAGTTTTCTTACCTGTAAAATGAGATAGAGAAGGAAATCATAATCTCTTTGCCAGTATCTTTGCCAAGAATTCTGTAGTATCGTATTTGTATATCTCTAAAGACACATGCATGAGGACTTTCAGAATGTATAAATCCCAATCAACTAGATAGGTTAGGACAAATTCAGGGCTATTTCTTTTATTTCTTTTCAAAATGTTGCTGTTCTAAGCTTCTTGGCAAGCTTACTCTACTCCTAACTTAGAGACCTAGTTAACACTATCATCTTGTAACTTTAAATTATATACATAAGTAGAATCCAAATGAAAGTAGAGCCAAATCAAATGGTTCTTACAAGTTTTCTAAGTCTAGAGTGTTTGCCAGTCCAATCAATTCTGTTGTGTTCCAAATTGTTTACTATTATATACTGACCTTTGTAGTGGGCTGGTGGCATAGTGCTTTCCTTCTGCATTCAGAGTATAGACAAAGACTGTGACAGTTACAGTTAATGGTCCAGTCACTCAGAATAAATTATACCTGCTTCTTTCTTCTGTTAGGAGGAATTGATTAAGATTTATTTTAATGGTTTGTTCTCCTGAACTCCCTGATTTCCTTGTAATTCAGCTATGCTACCCAGTTCGACATTTGCTATGTGTTATCTTGACATCAAACACTTCTATATATGCTGTATAGGAAAGGCAATGTGATATGGAGGCTAGAGTGCAGGACCTGAAGTCAGAAAGACCTGGTTTCAAATGCCAACTCAAGCCCTTACCAATAGTAATACAGTAGGCATGTCACTGTGCTTCTCTGAGACTGTTTTCTCATCTACAAAATGGAGATGATAACGATAACATCTTATTTACAGGTCTGTTGTGAGAATTTCAGGGAACATGTAGGTAGAGTACTTTACAAGTTTTAAAAAGGAAACAATAGTCCTAGTATCTTTGTTCAAAGGTAGTAGGGAGACACCTAGTAAGACAAATAAATAATTTACTTTTATCAAGGAAAATTGTGGGTTTCTGTTTTATTTATACTCTGGTATTTTTTCATCTAATCTAACTCATGATAAAAAGCCCTATCCATTTCACATTTTTTGGAAGTACTATACCAAAATCAAACAAATGTTCCTGGGAAAGTCTAATGTTTGTTTTCTTCCACCAAATAAAGTCATTTGGATTTTGTCAGCAATGTACAATAATCGTCTTTTTTAGATTTTTTGTTTACATTCCACCTTTAATTCATTTCAACAAGGATTTTTATGTGTTGGTTAATATGACATTTGTATGTTCAAGTGATGTTTAGTAAGCGTTGTCCTCTTTTAATGGTAGAGATGATGATCTTTTAAGGGAGCAAATAATAATTAAAAGTTCTTTTAGTTCCTTTTTAATGACATAATGAATTAAATGATTATGATGCAATGGAAGCATCAAACTGACAAAATGTGATTTAATAATAAACACAGTGTTCTGTCATTTTTGTCCAACTCTTTGTGACCCCATGGGCCATACTGTTCAAGGGGTTTTCTTGGCAAAGATATTGGACTGGTTTGTCATTTCCTTCTCCAATGGATTAAGGGAAACAGAGATTATGTACCTTGCCAGGGTCACACAGCTACTAAGGGCCTGAGGCAATATTTGAACTTAAGTTTTTTGACTCCAGACTTAGCAGTCTTGCCATTAAACAATTAAACTGCTTTCTAGGAAGAGTTTAAGTAACTTGTCCAAAGTCACACAGCTAGTAAGTGTCTGAGGTCATATTTGAACTGGTCTTCCTGATTCCAGGTCCAATGCACTTAGCCACCTTATTGCTTCTTATAACAACAGGTATCTGATTTCAAAGCTGCTCCTTCCAATGTGACAGGATGTCTATTAAACAAAAATAATTCTAGTAAAAATATAATGTGGTTGATGCATAAAATAATACTGACTACTAAAAAGGTTGGTAGGAAAGAAAAATTACTGCTATCTTGGGGAATCAAGGAAATCTGTATGGAGGATGTATCATTTGAACTAGGTCTTGAAGGGTAGTGGATAGGATTTCAATATCTAGAGATGAGGAAGAGAGAAGAACATTCTGGTTTTAAGGAATAGTGTGAGTATGGGCATGGTGTTGGAAAATCTACAATATTTTTTAAAATGCTAGATTTATTAACCCTAAGTGTTACCTTTATAATTGAAGTGAAGATTTTAAACCTCTTAAAATAAAATTAATACTTATTTGATCAAATTATATAAAACTTTGATTACTTAGGATGCTATTCAGTAGAAAAAGCATTTATTTTTCAATGAAACAAGCTGATTTTTACTTCTGTGTCTTCTATACAATGAATATTTTTGAAGAACAGTTTCATATCATATTTTAATTTTTCTTTGTAAAATTTATTTTATGATGGGATAGGCAATTTGAAATTTGTCCAGGGAATGTAATACCCAATTATAATACTGTTTATTAAAGGATTTAGTTGATAAATAATATTTTTTTGAGGAAACTTGCATTTCTAGAAATATAACTTCTGTATTTTTCAAAAAGTAGTATGCACAATAACACAGTTGATTATATCCTTTTAGTGTCTAAAGATTATTCTGGCTATTTTAAAAATATAACTCAAACTCAGATAATACCTATAAGAGTTATTTGGCAGTATGATTTTGCTTCTTTGAAAAATCTCAACCTGACATTATTGAAGTTCATTTTGAGGGCTTTCCATAGGACACCAAGTTGTTGCAGTAGCAGCCAAATACAGTAATTGCAAGAATAGCAAAAATTCCATAAAGTGTAATTCTGATACAAAATATTGTAACTAAGCACTTCTCCTTTTCAACTACTACCATGTTATGATCGCTGTTTTCTATAGACCATTGATTCCAAATGTCATCCTATTTTTCACATTTCCATTGTTTACTTATAGATTTAGAGCTAAGGAGTCTTTAGGATTTAATTAGTCTGACTTCTTCATTTGGCCAATATGGAAACCAAAGTTTGCAGGAGTTAAGGTAATTGTTGATTGTCACAGAGGAAACAAGTGTCATAGCCAGTATTTGAATCTAAGTCCCAAGACATGAAATCCAGTCCTCTCCACTCAGTTATTCATAAGTGTTTCATTTGTTGTCTATTTATTTATGTTAAACAAACAGTGACTACTGTATTCCAGGCACTTTATTCAACACTGCTAATACAAAGAAAAACAAAAACACACCCATTGTCCTTAAGCAGTTCACAATCTCCTAGAGGTATCAAAAAGCAAATAAGTATGTATAAATGTGCTATATCATGGATAAATAAAACATCATTAACAGAGGGAAGACTCTAGATAGAATTTTAAGTGATATTCCAAAAGCTTTCCTGTAGGAGATGGAATCTTAATTGGCACTTCAAGGAGGCCAGCAAAGTCAAGAGGCAAAGATGAGGATGGAGAATATTCTAAGTATGGAGGACAGGTAGAGAAAATGCATGTAGCCTAAAGTTAAAGTGTCTTATTTGCAAGGAGGATAGACTCACTGTATCAAGGAGTGAAAGCTTTTGAAGAGTTTTGAATGCCAAAGGATTTTTGCATTTAATCCTAGAAGTTATTGGGAGACACTGGAATCTACTGAATAGAAGGTTGACATGATTGGAACTGTACTTTAGAAAAATCACTTTATTGGCTAAAGGGAGAATGGTCTAGACTGAGGGAAGACTGGGATCAGGCATATTCAACTGGCTATTGCAATAGTCCAGGTATGACCAACACCTGCATCAAGTTGATGACAGTATCAGAGGAGAGAAGGGGGTTTATGTGGGAGATGTTGCAAAGGTGAACTCCTAAGTTTGGATATAGGGAGTGAAAGATAGTGACAAGTGGGATGACACCAAGGTTGGAAAACTGGAAGAATGATGATGCCCTAGGTTTCAATAGGGAAGTTAAAACATGGGGAACAATTTGGGGAGAAAGAGTTCTGTTTTAGACTTTGAGAGTCCAGCAAGTGAACTTTCTTCTTTTCCAAGCTTCCTCCTATTCCACAATTAACAGGTGGCCAATCATTCATGTATCCTTGCAGATTTTCTTGGTTGAAGCAATCCATCTTCTTTCTATTAATTACCCTATTTATAGGATAACTTGACAATGTTTCTGACACTTGAGAATATTTCATTTTCTACTAAAGGCCACATTTGTCAAAATATGGCAGAGAGTGGGAATAAATGGGCATGTAAAAATCACATATACACATATACAAAATAATGTTGAGATTTTCTTCCAGAGGTTTAAATATATTTAAATATATTTCTCATTTAATAGTGTGTATTCCTTTTTTCTCCTTACATTTTGATCTTTATAGTTTATGCTTCATAATGCTAATAATCTTAGCAACAAGAAGAAAGACTGAATGTGTGATAATATAACCATTTAGCAGGTATCTCTTTTCTATTGTTACTCCGTTCACAAAAACTATACTGGTCACAGAAAAAAAAATTCATGATAACTACTGTGCTATTTGTAGCAAGTTATTAATATTGTGTCAAATATAGTAGGATTCTTTGGACACTCAGTGTAATGTAAGAAAATTATTTCATATCAGTGTCCCCTTCTTTTGTTATTTATAAGAGAAACATAAAAACTGATCATCTTTCTTTCAATTTAAGTATAAAAGCCCCCACATATTACTTTTAGTATAAGAAATAGCTTGAATTCCTGACCAATGTGCTCTAACAAATAATTCCTTTTGACTGTAATTAAGAGGGCTTTGAAGAATTGCTATGAATTCTTGGTTGGATCTGAGACCCCTCCTCTGTTCCTCTGAAACAAAATCCTTTATTACATTTTTCTGAATTAATTATAAAAGTTAAAAATTAAATCTTACTTGTGTCCCCCACATTAATCCTCCCAGATCAGTATTTTTTGGCTCATATTAATGGGAACACAGACTAGTAAGATTTAATTTCAAACTTTTATAATTATAGTTAAAATTAAATCTTACTGTGGATATATTGGATATATTATGCATTACTAAAGATGAAAGCCATCCTGTGAGGATTATCAACTGGTACCCAAGTATGACTTATGCTAACTTGAGTAATTAATTACAATCACAGGATAAAGTCCCATGTTTGCTATGTGATGGGGTCTTTAGCTGGAATCACTCAAGAAGTTTTAAAAAGGCCTGTTGGAAGAGGTGGAAGCTGCCCTTGGACATCCTGAAATAATTTGATGAGCCTGTGGAAGCTAATTCATACTGAATTTAATCTCTCTACTGAAATCAGTTGGATTCATTTGTTCCTTCTCTAAGTTCTCCAGTAGATTCACAGTGCAGTTATGAACTAGGGAGGCTGATTAACCTTAAAAGTATTACTGTTGGAAAAGGTCTGTTAGAAAGCAGGAAGATTCAGTCCATCGAATTTTAAACTTATCTGCCACGGTGAATATTTGTAAAGCATCAGCCTGACACTGGTCTCCTCTGTTTAATGAACTCCTTCTTAAGTCCAGGACCACATTTGACACCTCTTATTAGCCATATAAAGCTCTTTATGACCTGACCCCTTCCTATTTTATTAATTCTGTTATAATTTGCTTCCCTCTGGGCTATATTGGTTGATTTCCTGTTCCTTATGCACAATTTCTTATTTTCAAACCTTTGCACTGACAGTCTCATTCAGGTCTTTTAGGTTGTTTGGTTTCCTTCAAGAATCAGCTCAAATCTCAAATAGTGCAAGAAACCTTCTTTTCTTCCCATCCTACCTTACTCTCACCTATAATTCCTTTACCCTTTCATATAACTTTCATCTACTCTGCATATATCCTATGTGTATCTAGTTATGTATCACCCATTAGAATATAAACTCCTTGAGGGAAGAAATTTTAGTTGAATTTTATTTTTTTTTAAATTTCTTTTCCTTTATTTGTAGCCTCAGAGCTCAAGATCTGGCATGTGGTAGGTCTGTAATAATTCAGTTTTCTGACTAATTTAAAAAGAACTGATTTAGGGAATTATTGGCAAAATAGAAGGGGAAATACAATTGTTCTAGCCTCATCATGAAAATGCACAGGAAAGGTATCATCAAGGACAAAAAAATCATTTAATATTAAAATATTGACAACCTATCAAGTATGACAAATGTAAGACTTTAATATTTATTGTTATTATTTCTTAACAGCTAGAATTTATAAAACATTTTAAGCTTTGCAAAGTACTTTATTTGTACTTCATTTGATCCTCATAATAAATTTGAAAAGTAGATACTATTATTATCTCCATATTGTTGTTTGTCCTACATTTTCACAAATGGTCAATAGGGTTCTTTTATGGAATGATGTGTTGACTTGTGTAGGAATTGGATTTAAATGAGGGAGAGTTGTACAAAGTTGTCAGTCTCTCTGCCTCATTCTATCTTCCAGAGTTTTCAAAGTCCAGTGGCAAGACAAAAGCCAAGACGACTGGTGATGTCTCAAAATGCAGTAGGTAACTTTGGTGCCTTCAATATTTGATCAAGCTCTAAGTACTCTCAGGGCCTGCTTCAGCTGCCTTCATGGCTGTTGAAACAATTGCTCTCATTCACCCATTCTAGATAAGGTCTAGATCAAGTGCTCACCTATTCCATGAATCATCCCAGGATGCTTCTAGTCCACAACTAATTTTCTCCTCTTTGTACTCATGACAGTTATTACCTAAGACACTGGTATGCTTTTCATATCTCTTGCAGAGTTATTTATCTCTTCCCCAATTTTGTCCCTTGTATTATCATTTTAAAGTGTCCTCTATAGTTTTCTCTGTATTGGCAAGTGGTTCTGTGAAACAAAAAGATTAATAGTCTCTTTCTAAAAGGTAAGGAACTTTTCTTGTATTGTTTCTTTCCCCAAAATATCTAGCAAGATGGCTTATACATATATTGTAAAAGACACTTATAGTAATACATATGTTCTGCACGTGACTGAATATTGAAAAGTAAACCCATTTAGTCAAAAATTGCTCTCTCATTCAAAAGATTTTGGCAATTTTTTTACCTTATTAGTTTAGATCCATGAGAGAATCTAATCAAAGAGAAACAGTAAATGACTACTGTAAAACAGGAAACACCAAAGATGAAGGATTGTGGAACTGAACAAATTCAGAGGCAACTGAGTGGGTGAGGAAAGATTGAAATAAGTGGGTAATTCCTCTATTAGTATCTAAGTAAATGAGAGGTCAGTAGCATCTATCAATCAATGGCAATAAGGTATACTTTTCTTTCAAGACCTAGTTTCTATGATGTTTTTAAAGCTGAAAGCTAGATATGCAACAAGGGACTGTGGGCCTACATAATCACATCTCCAATATGATCCAAGTCATCAGCATCACCATGACTGGGATAACTAATAGCCCACCATATGATAGCCACTATTTCCTTTGACATAACAGCATGTCAGACATCTGTTACCACTGCACTCCACTGCTTCTGCATATTTATATTAACCTCATTGACCTAATATTTGTCTTTTGCTTGCAGCAATGTCATATAGAGATACTCTGTTTGCTAATTCTGACAGTTAGAGGGTCCACTGCTTTTTATACATCAGTCATTGTCCTTAGAAGCTGTGTCCATCATTTAGGTGAGAGTTATATTTGGTTTTATTCTACATAGTTCCAATTTCACTCTAAAGGTAATAAGTAGATTAGAGAAATGACTTTGCCCCCTTCCAGTAGAAGAAATAGACCTAAAAGTTATGAGAAGAAAGACAAATTTCCTATCATTGCAGAATTGGAAGGGAACTTAAAAAAACCCACTAAATCCAACCTCATCATTTTATAGATGAGATAGCCAGCATTGAAGCAAATGAATTGACTGGTCTAATGGTACATAGCTGGTATTTAACTGAGAAAGGACTTGAACCCATATCTCCAGAACCCCTGATCAGTTCTTTCTACTAGACCACTAATTTCTAGACCCTAAACTAAATAACTAATGATACTGAATGACTATGCTACAACGTCCAGGACTAAAAGCCCACAGTATCTAATACTCCCAATTTAGACAATTTGATTTTGAACAGACTTCTTCCTTTGGCTCTGTGTCTGCTTTTGGTTCTCTCCCCTTCAGATTCTTCACTATGCTGATAAAAATCAGCTTTCTTAAAGTTCATTATCTTTTTGATTCCTCTCCTTCCTTCCCAGAAGATACCAAATGTTCTCATCTTTCAGACTGCTTCCACTAAAATTTAAGTATATCTTCTCCCCCACCCCCAAATATTAACTACTTCATTCCTTGATGCAAGGATGGCAGTTGCAATTCTAGATATTTCAAAGAGATAAACTATGGGACCAATTCTTTTATAGTTGTGCTAAGTCACAAGCCTCACTTTCTTCTCTGGAACAAACTGGGTTCAGTAGTCATTTTAGAACAGAATGACTGGACACAGCCTTGGATGCAAGGCAACCAGGACTTGTGCAGCTAGAAATGGAATTTGGGTCCTCCTGACTTCAGAACCAGTGTTCTATCCTCTGTACCATCTAGCTGCCTTCTATTGTAGGTATTTGCATATGAATTATCACCAGGAAAGGCTCATAATAAATGCCAGATTGACTTTTTTTGCTTCTGTTTGTTTACCTTTTGGTTATCTATTGCTTTCTGTTGAATATTTATATAATTCACAAATAAGTGATAGAAGGACCTGAGGAACATGGGATAAAATAACCTCTGGATATGGAGCCAAAGGAATCTCTGATTTCAGTTTTCCCTTAGAAGTGAAAAGGCAGGGAAGGGCACAGGGTGTAAGGGATGTAGTATAATGGTACCAGATAGTCTAAACAGAAGCAGTGGATAAGGGCAGATACAGACCAGCAACCTACAATGAACAGCTACTGAGAGTATGTTTCAGGTAAGAAATGGAATAGAATTCAAAAGTGGAATTAGAAACTTGATAAGTCAGTGAGCTGAAAATGAGAAGGTAAGCAGGATGCCGTGGGATAAGAAACAACAACAACAGAATGCCTCAACTCCATTTTGTGCCATCCTGGTCATGAGAGGCTGCAATAACCCTCCTTGGGTGTGAGCAAGCTGCCCTATTATTGAAAGGTCCTTACCATCTGTGGGCCTTGGAGTATGTATGCCAGTATAATGCCAAAAGGATTGGGATCAAGAATGTGATGCAGATGGATAAAGAAGGAGCAAATTGTATGTCCAAAGAAGCCAGGAATATTAGTAGTCATAATGCCCCCTTTAAGTACCCTTCCCAGTTGGTAAAACTCATATTCTATCATAGCACTGGATGAAAATGTTAAAATGAAATTTTAATCAAAAGAATGTATGTACCATGTGATATCAGTTGATTGTTTCTTCCATTCTGAACATTAATGTCATATATGAATTAAATCAAGAAAATAAAAATATTCATTTATTAAAATCTTATGACTAGGTAGAGAAAGAAATAGAGAAAGATAAATATTAGGAATTAGAAAGAGGAGAAATAGAAAAAAGAGAACAGGAGTATTTTAGATTTAGCTCAGAGGGACCTCAGAGATCATTTCATCCAACCTTTTCATTTTCTAGATAAAGTTGAATTCCCAGAGCAAATAGGGAATTTGTCCAAATTTACAAATTAATCTTCTAAGAAAAGATTTGAACCTAGATCCTTTGGCTCCACATCCCGTGGTCTTTCCTGTTCCATGAGAAAGAAAGAAAAAAGAGAAAGAACAAAGTATGGGAGAGGAAAGAAGAGGAGACTATAGAGAAAGAAGAGAATTCATTTATGTTCAATTTATTTCAGCAAACTTTTTTTTTGACCCCACTACATAGAAGGCACTATGTTAGATGTTAGTAATACAAAGAAAATAAAACAAACTATTCTTCTGAACATGAGGATGAAGAAAGGGAAATAAGAATCAAATGTACAGAGTGGCTGAGGGAGCAATGCATTTGAGGGAAGATTCATATTAAATTTTACCTTTAATTTGTTTTTAAGTCATTAGCTGTGTCCAGGGGCACACAGCTAATAAGTGTCTGAGGCCAGTTCTGAACACAGGTCTTCCTCACTCCAGGCCTAGTACTTTGTCCACTGAACCACTTAGTTGTCTTCTCTTTTAACTTAGATGATTAAATACTTTGATAGACCTGTAGCATCCCTGATGTGGGTAACTTTTTAAAGGTGCCTTTCCATTCTATTTAAATTTTATTTATACTCTCCCATAAATATTCCTCTGAACGTCCAAACTGAAATCTCAAGACCTTTGTTCAGCCTTGTATGAACAAAAAAAAAGTAGTCTCTAGGCTGCCCATATTATCCCTTGTTTTCATCACATCACTTCTTTTTCTAATTCCATGTGGGTTCATAGATTTATAACTGGAAGGAAATAAGAGGTCATTAAGTCCAAACTCTTATTTTATAAATAAGGAAAGTAAGACTCAGATAAATTATTTAATTTAATTTATCAGGGTGACATTGTTATTTAGGATCTGAACTCATGCCTTTTTGAGCCCAGTATCACACTCCATGCTACATGCTGCATCATTGATTCTATCCTTGATTTTTTCTTATCTAATTCTTTGCTTGTGATGAGCTGCAGCCCCCTTGCTTTGACTATGCTCCTCTCAAATGCCATTTATTCTTCAGACACTACAGTATTCCATGACTCAGAACCACATAGCATCACTTGAGATGTATAGATGTCACAAATAATTTTTGCTTTATAGTGAAATTAGGATCCTAAAGAACAGGACAACTTCCCACAATTAGCTACTCCATTTGATTCTATTCAAATTCATTGTCTATCTCTATAATATATGCAAATGATACAATTGAAAAATAATAAATTATTGGACCAGTTTTATGGATTGTCCATGTAACTGCATATCCAGTTACTTGGACATTCTTCATGCTCTTCATTTTTCCTATATAGCTATTTAGACCAAATATTTTAATAACTATGGATTTCATTAGGAATCTCAGTGGTGTTCCACAATGTGACACAACCAGTTTAATATAATTGGCAAATAGAAAATTTGGAGAGCTTTGCCATTTATGGGGTACTCTTTCATTTGGACTCCACATTGTAGATCCTTCCTGAGGAGGTTAAATATTGATTTTACAACTTGCTTCATATTAGTAACGAGAAGGTGGTGTTATATGTTGCCTGTTACATTAAATTTTTATGTGAGAACTAATTGACTAAGTTTTTAAGGTGATTTTGAGAAATTTTAGAAGCAACAGTTCTTCATTCACTGTTATAAGGTATTTTGTCGATGGGAACCAATCATTTTAAAATGTTTTCGCCAAAAGAGGTTATTATGGAGGACACTTAGCAGTCTTCATTTTGAACTATTTTCTATATAATATAAATGTCTAAAGAGTCCAGGGGTAGAAATTTGATGCAAACTAACTAATGATTTAAATTAATACATTTGCATTACCCAATAATAGATTCTCAGGGAAACAGGAGTTTGCCATTTTGGGGATAAGGAATTCACTTACACATAAGAGCAGTGGCCTTGAGACCTGATTATTAACAATCCCCCAAAATCTGAAAACGATAGAAATCCAAGGAAAAAAAGTCTATCTTCTTAACAATATACATAATGAATGAGAAGTAGCATGACAATGCATAAAGGCAGGCTTTGACATGAAGAAAGACTGGCTTCACATCCTGCCTCTGACAAATATTACTTACATGACCATCAGCAATTAATTTAATTTCTCAATGCCTTAAGCAATTCTCTAAGACTATATCATACGGACAAATTACCTATTGCAGTGGTATAGGGAATTTCTGGTTTCAGTTCTCCTGTACAAGTGAGATCACATCTTTGGAAACCCCTGAAAGAAAACAAAACAAGCCTAATGAATTCATGTGACAGATGGCAATAACCTTCAGACTATAGGACATTACAAACCAGAAGTGACATTTTATATTGGAGTCAAATGCTTCATGATAGAGTATATGTGATGCTGTTGCAGCAAGCTTGTTACCGTCCTATTTTTTTTAGCTTTCCAGCTATGTTACCTTCCTATTTATCTTGCCCCAGTCTTCAACCAGAGGAATATAGTATGGAAAGGAAAAGATTATAACTCCCCTCTAGAGCCCAAGGGCTTACACATACCTTTCAATGCTACATTTAAATGACCGTGAATTTGCACTGACCTTATAATGTCTCTGTTTACCCTAAAGTGCACATACCATTTTCCCCTTCTAGTTCTTTGATTAATGACTCTACATTTCTTTGTTGTAGTCTCTCTTTTCTTCACTTCCCTGTTAATAAGTATGTTTCAATCTGGAGGCAGTGTGTCACCTCAAAGCTGGAGGTCACTTCCTGTTGGTCTTGCTTACTTGGAATTGCTAGCCCCTTGTGTTTCAGGTTTACAAGGCTACAAATATTTCATCCTGGTTATGTACTCCCTGTGACCATGCTGTGTTGTCTATTATTTGAGATTAAGTGGCTTTTCTTTTCTTTTTTTTTCTCCTTTAGTACTCGAATAACACCGAATGACTGTGGATATTAAGGAAACTATTCTCCCCCAACTTGAGTCCTGGAAACCAAAACTTTAAAATTATTTTTACACAGATGGTAACTCATCTTTCCTTACCTATTCCATATGTCAGCTCAAAATGTGAGGACTAATGAAGACTAAACATGCTTTAATTCCACTGCCCTCCCCCCAACCTTTACACATCAGCCAAAAAAGTTGATAAAAACTATAATGAGAATCAATTAAATTTCACCTCCAACTCAACTTTCCACACTACCAACTAGGTATGTGTTTATTCTTTTCTTGTGTATCACAAACAACTCACTTGGGCGGCTAGGTGGTGTAGTGGATAAAGCACTGGACTTGGAGTCAGGAGTACCTGGGTTCAAATCCGTTCTCATACACTTAATAATTACCTAGCTGTGTGGCCTTGGGCAAGCCACTTAACCCCATTTGCCTTGCAAAAACCTAAAAAAAGAGAAGAAAAGAAAAAAGCAACTCACTTGTTCAGTTAAGTTTAGGGATGCTGTTAAACTGTATCTGGTATTATTGAATGAATTTATTGCCCACATTAATGATAGTATGAAGTACCTTGATGACTGCAGGAGATACTAGTGGAGACTTTGTTTTGTAACATCCTATGGAACAAAAATAAAGAAAACTAAAACCAACAGGAAAATAACTTTCATACAGCCTTCACTTTACCCCTCCCATCCTGCCCATGTTCTCATCATGTAGTCTATCATTATTTGGATGATTGAAAGCTTTAATTATTTACTTTGGGGAGTCCCTGAAACCCATGTCATCTCAAATACTGATGAATTTTCTGGGAAAGGTTTGAAATGTTTCCAGTTAAACTCTTGACTTAACATCTCAAGAAGAATAAAAAAAAATAATGTTTCTACCACATATTTTATTAAACCCTTTAGGTCCTTTTACAAGAGAGGAAATACCAATTAACGTATAATTTAGCAGAACAAAATATTATCCCATTTCAACTAGTACCCACTTCCTTGAAGTTTATTCAAGCATTAATAACCATTTAATGCAATTTAACTACACTGAGGTATCCGTTACATTAATATCATATATCCATCAGGAAATTAGAGTTTTGTCTCCATGAATTTTGTATTACAAGAAGGTCTTTATAATTTTATTCTGCACTTTATGGTGCCTAATTTCAGTTTCTCAGTCTCTTCCACAGTGTTAGGCTATCAAATTGTTACTAATGTTAAAAGATTGCAATTACATGATTTATTAAACAACGCAGTATAGTTAAGGTTGCTCTCACACAAGTGATTAGATATACGCTGTAAACTTGAATGCAGCAAGGACTTGTGTAGCGTGGATATATTTATATGGGGATGGAGCAATACTCCCACATTTTTGAGAATAAATCATTAATCTTTTATCCTAGACTGTGTACATTTGCTCAGTGTGCATGAAGTAATGTCCCAATGGGCTGGAGACTTCAATAGGGATTTTTTTTTTAAAAAAAGTTTTTAAAGGAGATGTGGGCTTTCTTACATGAGAAGCTTTTAGAATACCTTTATATGCTCTTTGTGCAAAAATTATCTGAGCATGGATCCCTAGCAGAATGTTGAGCACTCATATTGTTTAAGCTATAAGATTAAAAACCTATATTTAGGTAAATAAGAAGCAAGTACAAGCATCCTACTATGTGCGAAATATTCTTTAGATGGAATACTTTCATGGTTTTTGTTGGATCATTGTTTCTACCACTTTTTTCAAAATTAGAATTTCTGACATATTGAATGATATTCAGCTGAATGTTTATGTAAGAAACCTAGGACAAGAGAAGGAAAGTGAATTGACTAAGGTGACTTGTCTAGATGTAGAACAGCATATAAATTCAAATCTAGATTAATGGTTTTTCCACTGAAACATGTTTTCCTGTTCCATATATCCAAATCAAATACATAAAATGGAGAAAGGAGATTTCTGGAATAGATAAGATAGATGAATTAAATAGATTAATGATAATGATAGATAAATAGATAAGAGGAGAGAAATATAGTTAAATATAGAGATATATAGAGATACATAGAGATGAAGGAAAAAAACATAAAAACCCAACCTAAATGCCCAGCTCTAAATCTATTTTAATTTTAATCTTCACAAGTGTTTCTGTCATTGATCAAAGAGAAACGTCTTATTTGGGAATATTGGAGATGCAATAAGCAGCTAAACAGCTAAATTTCTAGGAGATCATTTTGAAATGGAATGGTCCCCCTGATTTTCACTGTTTTGTTAGTTGCATAGACAGATAATCAAATTGAAAATTTCAGGTCCATTCTTCCAAGTAAGCATACACACATGCATGTAAGTATGTTTAAGTATGTATATGTTGACATGTATATGTATGTATGTGTCTTCCTCTTTCCTGAATTTGCTCAAGATTTTCTTATGTCACTGTGAATGAACACTGATTTTTCTAGTAATGTCAGAGGAGATTCAGTCTTGCTGCTGTCTATTTTCAACAACAAGAGAGTCAGATACTGTTACCCAATGTCAGCACCAGTGCCTTATTTGATTTGCTCTCTACATAATACTAGGGTCTACATTGTCTCCTCCCTCTCTGATGATTTTTTTTGGTATAAAATTGGAAAACATCCATTTTCATACTTCAACAGGGAATGGTATTGTTTCTGATATCCCAAGTGCTATTACAGTTAATGGGTAGTATTGACATCATGGATACCTCCAAATTTAACTAAATCAGTCTGGAATTTCTATTCATTTGCATAGTTTATGTTTCTCCATCAAAGGAACTCATCTTTCAGGGATGGCTTTTTCTAGTTTTGTTGAGTTGTTTTTTATTATGTTCAATTCTTCATGGTTCCATTTGAGATTTTCTTGGCAAAGAGACTGTGATGGTTTGCTATTTCATTCCAAGGTTGGATTTGAACTCAGATTTTCTTTACTCCAGGAACAGTATTCTCTCCACTGCACCAAATACAATTACCATTAATACAGTTAAAATTACCATTCCTATCATTCCTGCTTAGATAGTAAATGTAAGAGGTGGGTTATAAACTGCAATTTAAAACATTGAAGAAATACCAGCACTTGTTCCTAACACTATTCCTAGAAAGAAGATAAAAAGAAAATGCCTGGAGAGTTCAGTAGAATTGCTTCTACTTTGTCCACAAGCACAAATGGAACTATCAATATGGAATGAATTAGAAGCTGTTTCTGGCTTATTGCTTCTGCTATAATCCCATGAATTATCTGCCACTGTATCATTACCTGGACGAGCATTCCTAGTTAAATTGGAAAGTTATCTTTTGTATGGCTGCTTCTATTGTTGTTAGATCTAAGGTTTTTGGATCAAATATGCCTGATATGGGAAGATTAAGGTCATAATTAAGAGCATCGAATTCTCAGAAAATGACTGAATTTGAGGAGATTCATCTCATTATTTGTCCAATCTCCTAGGGCTGTTTCCATTAACTTTACATTGCTTATCTGGAAATAGTGTATTGTGGTATAAAAAACACTAGAGTTGGAATCAAAACTTCTAGATTCAAGTATTAACTCTGTTTCCTACTGCCTGAATGATCATGGCCAAACCATTTCCATTGTCTCTCCCTCAGTTTCCCTCATCTTCAAACTAAGGGTGTTGGACAAATTATCCACAAATATCCTTCCCAGTTATACATTTATGATATTTGCAACATAAACAAGATAAGTATAACTTATATCATTGTTTACATGACATATTCAACACAGAACAAACTCTGAACATTATCTTGATAACCAGAATTAACAGAACCTAGATGTCTTTGGATTGTCTAATAGAGAAGCAGAATCAATATTGTGGTACAGAGATTCTTGACCTGCAGTCTGGGAACTTCAGTTTGTGATTTTATATTGTTATAAGTATATTCAACATTTTATTTCCTTTGTAATCTTATGCATTTCATTTTTTGATTGACTTAAAAATATTGTTCAGAGAGGTTATTCACAGTATCACAGTTAAGAACCTTTGTTTTAGAGGATAGGCAGTGAAAAGATACATCCCCGGTGAGTATAGTTTAGTTATCCTGGGTAAGGTGTTATTAATGGTAATCCATTAAAGGATGCTTTCAGCTAAATAATCCATTGGTTTTTATCTCAGCCTGGTCACTCTTGTAGTCCCACAAAGTGAAGGGCAGAAAAGTTAAGAAGAGTTTGAAGAAATCTCCTGCATGAACATTGTTTGCTCTTTCTTTGAAACTTCTTTGCAGGGATATGTATGTCTTGAAAAGCACATCAACTTCAGTCATTATATCCTTTCTAAAGAGTAAATATGAATTTATCATTTGTGCACTTTCATTTTCTTTTTCACTCATATAGCTCTTCATCCTCCTGCTACAAAGTAATACTGGCTAGCATAAACACACCAAAATTTTATTGTTGCTGAGAACTACCTTTAAATAAAATGGATTTGTCATTCATGTAAGTTAACAATTGCCATTCCCCTGAACTATGTAGTACTAAAGGTTTGTTCTTTCTCCCATTGTTCTGCACATGGTCATAATATAAGAATGAAAATATGAGATATTACCTGGGCAATTAGGCTGAAGAAATGAATAATTTGAGCAATTTTCCTTCAGTAGGAGAATGTTGAATTACCTTAATTTTCAATTCACTTCCCATGTATACCTGTAGTCTTGTTTCAAACTATGTATAATAAAACTGAGAGTGATTCACACTGTTTTTTTTTCATTATTGAGTCATTTTTGCCTAGTTTAAGGATATGTGATCTTCTTTCATTTGTGTATATTGCAATCTATCTATAACTTAGTAGACATGCCTTAGACCATAAGCAGAGAACAAGAATCAAGTTTCTTGCCTATAATGTTAGAAAGTGCTGAGTCAGGATTTGAACTCAAACATACAGATTCCAGCCATGCAAATTTTTTTTCTCATTTATATAGATAATATTAGATAAATAGCTGAGATTATTTTTTGGTTGATTTAGGCAAACATTCCTGCTATTAAGGGAATTTGAACAGCCTAAACCTAATGACATTTATAAAGGGAATGGAAATTACAGGTTGGATCACTGTTGTGCAGATTTTTGTATGGTGAACAAATGGGTAACATAGGGCTTCATTATTATATTTTCCTCTGCAATAAAAATTTTGCTCAAACTATCCAAATAGATTCTTGAAATTATCACTTATCATTGCCTAAAGGTATTTCTTTAACAGCAGGGTTATCACAAAATGCTATTTGGGACGTTTAAAAGGTTTATATGTTTAAGAAAAAAATGAATTTTGTTTTTTCAATAATCATGGGCTATTTCCTTGTGAAATAATTGTGGTCATAAATTGTCCTTTTTTCTCTCCTCCAAACTGATGGTCTATAAAACATGTAATAAGGTGAAATATTAAGATAAATATGTAACTGCTGCATTTGTCTTGTTGATACAACAGTTACTATGATGCTCTTAATGTCACAGACACAAGATCTATAGATTCATGTTCAAAGAGTAAATCTTTCTCAGTATTTTTTTTAGGATTTTGCAAAGCAAATGTGGTTAAGAGGCTTGCCCAAGCCCACACAGCTAAGTAATTATTAAGTGTCTGAGCTCAGATTTGAACCCAGGTACTCCTGACTCCAGGGCCAGTGCTTTATCCACTGTGCCACCTAGCTGCCCCATCTTTCACAGTATAAAGAAAATAGTGAGGATAGAAATCAAAAGGGTAGTATAAAATTTTAAACTGAAAAGGAGGGGATGTCCTCTCTTTACTTATGGTGTTCCATATTGAATCCCATGTTCTCAGTCTTTCTATGACTCTTTTACTCTGCTTAGTCACAATTCCAGAAAGTTGTCTCCTTTGTGGGTTTCTTATGGCCTGTTTATACTTTAAGCTGTGGCAGGGCTTTCAAATAATTATTAAATTATGGGCCTTGCAAATTTTGAGTATTTAATCAATCTTTGTTGAATAAAATTAGATGGAGTCCCTCTTGTTTGTTTTCCCATTCTCATTTGCTACCAGTTAACTTCTTTTCCCCTGTTGACACAAGCCCAAAGTTCATTCCTACTGTAATCTGGCAAATACTGGTCCTTTGCAGTACCTGAAATTCTAGAAAAATCTCTTATTCCTCATTACTGAGCAGTAGATGGAAGGTAAGCCTCTGAAACAAGAAGACATGGATTCAGATCATACCTCTGACACATAATGACTGTTTGACTCTAAACAACGATTGCCCCCCCAAACTATCTCTGACTCCAAGTTGCATGTAAACTTCTGACTTGCATTGGTAGAGAAGATAATGTCATCATCTGTAACTTCCTAGTATCAAGGAAATCATAGATTCTATCTCTACTCCCATCTTTTTTTTCTTTCTAATCCATCAAAACTCCTAATTCTCAGTGAACTGATATGATTAATAGGAGAAAACATAATTAATTCACACTAAATCTTGACTAATTAAAATGTTTATTTTTAAAAAGACATTAAGCATTAACTCAAATGAAGTTTTAATCGATGGAATTTCAAGCAATAAAACATGTTAAGAAAAAATAGTTTCTGCTTGTATAAATGAAGCATTTTTGATTAAGTAAGCTTTCCCTTTTCTCCAATCTTACCTTCATGGATAACTAACTATTCTGCCTATGTTTATTGAACATGTTGCCCGAATTGACAATCTGATAATATTTTCTCAGCTATTCCTCACATAATTGACTAATATTTTTCCTGTTTCATTTTCTCATTCCTCCTGCCACTATGGTATTATAAGCCCATATTTTCTATTAATTAGACTCTTTCAATAGTCTTCAGTCTGGATTCTCCATCTTCATTCTCTTGCTCTACCAAACCACATTCCACCAAGAATTTGCCTATTGCACCTTAAAGGATTCCTCATTGGGTAAAATGAACGTTTTTTTTGTTCATCTAGTTTTCAGTGTTAGGATGCAAGGGTTCAGTATTGGATTTAACCTACCATTTTTAGCTTTAGACAACTTGATTAAGGAACTAAGTTTGAATCTATTTCACAGAAAATTCCTGAGAAATCTTTGAAAAGTCACTCTATCCATTTAATCCTCAGTTTTCTTATTTATAAAATGAGTGTGATAATAGCACTTAGTTTTTGGAGATAATGTGAAGATCAAATGAGATAACATATATGAATTGCTTTGCAATCCTAAAGTACCATATAATTATTATTATAATTGAATTCCATCAAAATTACATTATTAGGTTTCTTCTGATTATATCATATCCTTGCTCTGCCTTCATAGATGGCAATAATACATGCTTTCTACATCTCCTGCTAAAATCTTTTTTTCTCTGGTGTCAAAAAAGACTCTTCAGAGTCTTCCAGGATCTTAGTTAAAATTAAAGTTGTCTCAGATGTGTTACTCTGTCTAATCTCTATTCTTTAATTCAATCATTATCTAACTTGTAGTATAATTATTTTTTCAGTATCTCCTTCCTGGTCTACTCCCTAAGTTCCTTGAGGAAAGGGTCTTATGATGTTCTTTATCTTTGTATTCAACCCTCTAGCAGAATGTTTCAATGTAAAAGATGTTTAATTACTGTTTGGTGAATTAATGAATTGCTAAACTGATTTAATCAGATATATTGGCTTTGTATATATATATATATATGTATATATATATATATATGTTTATATATGACATATTTCCATTAAATGTTTCTGAAATCAATACCAGAACTGGACAGTCTCTAGTTAGAATTTGGGTTCAATAGGTGGGGGAGGATTAGTAAAAGAAGAATAAAATCAAGAAATTACAATGTGTACCTTAAGAAAAATGTGATCTCCAAAGTTGTCTGGAAATATGCTGTATAGATCCATGTAAATGATATACAATTCACTTACTAGTACCTCTTCTAACCACTTTCTATGCATGAATTATGTTCTTGCAAAGATTTCATTTGAAAGTACTCATCTATGTCTTACACTTTTATTAATGATTTGGAAGTATTATCTTCCTCAATTATACTCTTAGACACTCCTTTAATGGCAGTGAAGAAAACACTGAAAGAAAAAAGAAACAATAAATCTGAATTTCTATATTTTGTTGACTAAAGTATTATTTTAACTAATGATGAGATTCAACTCCTTGAGTTAAGATAAATACTAGGAATCAGAAATACTCACCTTGAGGCAAACAATTGACTTATTTGACTGTTTCAGACCTTTTAATTATTGGATCCTGTTAGCTACTAATCCTGACAACAGAAAGGTATATAGAGCAAAATAAGTAAATCCCCAAATTCTTAATTTGGCATATTTGGCTTTGACAAACAAAGGTATTAAATCTGATCCTTCAATGAATCAATATACATATATTAGATGCATGCTGTTTGCCAAGTACTGTCCTAGACATATTCCCTTGAAGAACTTACATTCTGTCAGGATAATATTCTGTTTTTCTGCACATGCAATTAGAAGACATATGAATCACGAAAATTTTTTGACCATGGAAAAAGAAATATTTGCTCAATATTATCTATAAAATGAATTTTAGGTAGTATTATCAGCACTGAATCATGAGAAACATATAAGCGTATTCAAATTCAAACATGTTCAATCACACAAAGCCCCTTTAAGAAATGCATGCATAGTGCTCCAGTTCACTATTGATTAGAGAAGTGCAAGTTAAAACAACTCTGAGGTACTATCTCATACCCATAAGATTTTCCAATATGACAAAAAAGGAAAATGATAAAATTTTGAAAAAAATTGAAACCAAATGCATTATAGGAGTTGTGACTTGCTCCAACCATTCTAAAAAAACAGCAATACCAATATCTGTATCCCAAAGAGATCTTCTAAAAGGGTGAAGAACTCATATTTACAAAATTATTTATGGCGGCTCTTCTTGTGGTGGCAAAGAATTGGTAATCAAGTGAATGCTCATCAATTGGGGAATCATTGAGCAAGTTTGGAATATAAATGTAATAGAATACTATTATGTTTTGAGAAAGTTCCAGAGAGGTAGACACTGGGTTCAATGTAAAGGAATCTTCCTAACCATTAGAATTATCAAAATATAGAATTGGCTGCTGTGGGAAAAAAAAAATCTTCATTAGAGTTCTTTAAGTATAAGCTTGTTGAAGACATGAAAAAATTAAGAAATACTTGCTGAGTTGGAAGTGGTATAATACATTTTCTTAGGGGCACAGAGTATAATACATGGCTTTTTATATCCTCTTGAACTCTGAACATCAATGAAAGCCCATTAATATTTTACAAGTTAATGAAGAACTTAACAAGAAAGTAAGTTTAGTGATAACAAGGAATTAATAAAAAAAAAACAACACACATTCTCCAGGTTGATAATCCCTTTTTTTTGAGTGTTTATTGCCCTTGGAAGATTTGGAGCAAGTAAATAGCAGCAACTTGTAGGAAGGTCAGCTTTGTGATGTTGAGTATAAGAGTTTTACTAGAATGAGAAACAATTTTAAGGGCACCAATTTTCTCTTTATTGGTTCTTTTTTAAATGTGCACTCAGATTAATCTGGTTCTTTTTTCTTTAATCAATGATATTGTCTAAATATAGTTATATTCAATGTTCTTTACTGTTCTTCCCTCTGAAATCCTATATACTAGTATACATAGTCTCTATTACACAATTTGATAACTAATCACTCATCTTTTCTTTCTGCATTATTCCTTGTTTCCTATATATTTGTCTCTCTGTCACAATCTTCCTGCACTCAGCTGTCAAATGATTTTTCTAAATTCAGATCTGAACATATCATCCCCTAACACCCAGTAATAAAATTCTATGGGAACATTAACTTTAGGATCAAATGCAAATCATCTATTTGGTTTTTATAACCTTTCATAACCTGGTCATTTTCTACATTTCCAATATCTTTTTTACTCCTTACTCTTCTCCAATCTGCAATTTAGTGAGACTGGAACTCTTGGTGTTCCTTGCATACTTCATTCAATTCCCAGCACTGAGCATATTCATTTGTTACCTTCCATACTTCTACCTCCTCATATCCTTTATTTACTTCAAGTCTTAGTGAAAGTGCGACTTCTACTGCAAGTCTTTCCTAGTCTTGATTAATGTTAATGCTTTTCCTCTGTGCTTATCTCCGATTTATTCCATATATATCTTGTTTGTTCATATTGTGTATATATGTCAAGGTATGTCTCTTCTATTAGATTGTGAACTCTTTGAGAGGAGATATTTATTTTTTATTTCTTTGCTTTACTTTATATCCTCAATGCTCAGTATACTGCCTGCCACATAGAAGGTGTTTAATAAATGTCTTTTTAATGATTAGTCTAGTTACTCTGATGAAATTATAAACTTCTTGAGGAATAAGAACATTTCTTCAGAGGAACATTTATTTAGACCCTGTGGGAACTTAAAGACATTCTAGTGCAATCCAATCCATTATTCAGATGAGAAAGCTGACACCCTGAGAGGTTAGATGACTTCCCCAAGATCACATAAGTTAGCAGCAGAGTCTGTAAATGAGATGCCCCAACTCCAAATGCGATGCTCTTTCCAATACATTACCGTCAGTAAGAGCCATTTTTGACAATCTCTTTTGATGTTTAAAGGAAATTGAATTCCAGAATATCCTTAGAAACTACTTTACCTGGTAGCAAATGAATTTTCTAAATAAAATATTGCAAAAAGGCATCTCAGATTTTTGTTGTTCATTGATACCTTGTTAATTATAATCTTCCCAGTTATCCCCAAACCATCACCGCTGAATTCTTCCACTTCTTATGCTCCTCCCACTCATATTCAGGCTCTAGGCAATCTGAGCAATATCTTGGCAGAGATAGGTACTGTAATACTTTCTAGAGACCATGCCACCCACATCCCCTCTTTTTCCTTAGATTCTTGTGGCCCTGGGAGCACTATGAAACATTTTACAGTACCCACTTACTTTTGTTATAAAAGTGCTTGCTTGACTGAGAGGTGACATATTTTATCTATTTGGTGAATTGCAGTAGTCAAATTTTAGAATAATAAATTACAATGAGAAAAAAATGTGTCTAGAGAAGTATTTATTTTATTAAGATACTACCATACTCAATGGTATATCTTTGTACCATAACAAAGTTGTTAGAATATGTTTCAGGTCAAATTTATTGAAGGACAAGTCAATATTTCTTAAAGAAAATAGCATGTACAACAAAATAAGGTCAAAATGGATATACAAGATTTAGACATAAAGTGCAACACCATAGATAAATTAATAGACCAAGAAATATTCTATCTATCAGATCTATAGAAAGGGAAGAAATTTATTCTAAATTGTATTCTAAATTGCAAAATGGATTATATTAGATTAAAAATGTTTTACACTAATAAAATCAATGCTGTCAAAATTAGAAGTTAAGCAGAATGCTAGGAAACAATCTTCACATGTAGGACTTCTGATAAAAGTCTCATTTCTAAAATATATAGAGAATTGCATCAAATTTATAAAGTTACAAGTCATTACCCAGCTGATAAATGGTCAAAGGATATGAATAGACTATTTTAAAATGAAGAAATTAAAGCTATATACAATCATATAAAAATTCTCCAAATCTTTTTTGATTAGAGAAATACAAATTAAGACTATGAGGCATCACCTCATACCTATCAGATCAGCTAAAATGACAAAAAGGGAAAATGATCAATGTTGACAAGGTTGTGCGAGGATTGTGACTTTAATGCATTTTTGGTGGAGTTGTGAACTGATCCAACCATTCTGGAGAGCAATATGGAACTATGCCCAAAGAGCAATAAAACTGACCATACTCTTTGACCCAGAAAATCCAATATTAGGCCTCTATACAGAAGAAATCATTAAAAAATAAGGAAAATCCCAAATGTTCCAAAATATCTATAGTGGCTCTTTTTGGATTGACTAAAAATTGGAAATGTGAGGAATCCCCATCATTTGGGGAATGGTTAAACAAATTATAATCCATGAATATTATGGAATGCTATTGTTCTTTAAGAAGCCATAAATGGTTGGACTTTAGAGAAGCATGGAATGTATTACAGGATCGATCTGATGCTGAATGAAGGAAGTAGAACCAAGGGAATAACGTACACATTAAAAACAATATTTTGAGTTGATCAATCTTGAAGGATGCAGCTCCTCTTGGTAGTTCAGAGAATTGGGCAAACACTGTTAGATTGACTTTGGACAATGCTGTCTTCATCCAGGGGGAAAAAAAAAACAATACAAAACAAAACAAACAAAAAAAGCTTCAGGATTTGATGAATACTACATTCACTTATTAAAATATTTCTCTTATGTAATTATTTCCCTTAATCCTAATTCCTCATGCTGAAAATTAATGATCTGTAAACATGTTTAACACAAATATGTACGTATAATATTCACCTGACTCACCACAGAGGGGAGGGGGGGTAGGAAGAGAGGGTGGAAGGGTTATGTAACTTAAAAATATACATATGCATATGGATCAATGTTGAAAAACTTCCATAATATGTATTTTGAAAAATAAAATAACATTTACAAATATCATTTGCCAAAAAAACAGGTCATTGTCTCAATTATAATTCTTAGTCCTCAGAATGAATTATTTTTTACTTTTCTAACCTTTTAATTTTTGTTCATTTTGGCATTCTTTTATTTTTAAATTTTGAGTTCTGATTTATATACCCATCAAGCACGTCCCCAGTTACTTAGGAAGTAACCAAAGCGATATCAATTATACATGTAAAAATCATGCAAAAATATTTCCATATTAGCCATATTAAAAAACAAGAAAATTATACATCAATTTGAACTCAGAGTTCTAAATTTCATTTTTTTCATCATGAGTCCTTGGCAGAGATAGGTACTTCTGAGAAACAAAATACAGACTCAGAAAGGAGCTAAATACTTGTGGGCAGTATAAGAGGATAACTATATTTCTAGAAATTATCTTAATTATGCAAATTAATAATAATATTATAGCAATGAAATGTTCTAATTTCATTGAAAGATAATTATAGAATAAATATTATACATGGGAATTCAAGATTATTATATAAATTAGAGTAGTGAAGTCTTTCATAGTTGATCATCATTATAACATTATTTGAATTGCACACAATGATCTCTGCTTTTCACACTTCATTTCGTATCAATTCATATAAATCTTGCCAAGTTTTCCTGAAAGCACAGTTCTCATTACTTCCTCTAGGACAATAGTCCTCCATCATAACAATATGCCATAACTTCTTAAGTCATTTGCCAATTGATGAGCATCCCATTGATGTCCAAATCTTTGCCATCACCAGGAGAGCTGCTTTAAATATTTTTGTACGTTTAGGTCCTTTTCTTATTGTCTTTAATCTCTAAGAATCAGACCTGGTTGTGATATTGTAAGATCAAAGGAAATAGTTTTTAGCTCTAGGGGCATAGTTTCAGATTCTTTTATGGAATAATTGGACCAGTTCTTCATTGATTAGAAGTTCATTTGAGTACCCATTTTCACCTCTTCTCACATTTGTAATTTCTGAAAGGGGTAAGATGGTAGCTTGTAGTTATTTAATTTGCATTTCTCTAATAAATACTGATCCAGGGCAATTTTTATTTGACTATAGATAGTTTTGGTTTATTCTTATGAAAATTACTTGTTAATAACATTTGACCATTCATGTTGTGGAATATCTCTTATTTTTTATAAAATTGACTCAGTTCAATTCTCAGGATATACATATTTGAGCAATGAGGGCTTTTTAGGAGAAATTTTCCATAGGAAATTTTGATAGTAATTCATTTTCTATGGTAACTTTTAGTATAATGTGGTTCCTTACTTGATTCTTTTAATTAGATCTCTTTTGGTTTTTCCTCTACCTGAGATCATGATTGCTATACCTGCCTTTTTAACTTTAAGTGAAGTTTATTAAGTACTGTTCAATACCTTTATTTTAACTTTGTGTTTTTCTTCCTGTTTCAAGTGTGTTTCTTGTATACAGCATATTGCTGGATTCTGGTTTCTAATGCATTCTGCTTTCTGATTCCATTTTTAAGGATGAACTCATCCTATTCACATTTATAGTTATGATTCTTGGCTGTACAATTCCCTCCATTCCATCCATTTTCTTCTTTTTATCCACTCTCTTTCTCTCTCTCTCTCTCTGTTTTTACCTACATATATGTATGCAAATATATATATAGATATGTATGTATGAATATATATATATATATATTTGAGGAAGGAGAGAACATATATGCATATATATGTATACATATATATATTATATATACTTCTCAAAAGTATATTTTATTTCTAATCTTTAATGGTTCCTCACTTTTATGAAGCCATGAATTCCTGATCCCCTTTGAAAAGACCTTTTAGGAAAGAGGGAGGAAATACTTTCAGAGTATGAAGAGAATATGGATGGTAATTAGCACTTTTCTGAGAGAGCATATCATGTATTCCTAGATAGGATAAGAGCACTACCTTCTGTTGTATATGATGAATGTCCAATTCTTTCTAATAGAAATTTGGAGAAGAAAGTAATTATCATTGCATTTCTCTCATTAATTAAGAGATGATAGAGAAATTAATAAGACTAGGGAAATAAAAGAGAAGATAGAAATAAAGATATGAAACCTACTGAGAAGTTGTATGGGTCCTAACTAGAGAACAAGAACAAAAAGCTTTTAATTATATATGTGATCATGCAATGATTTAGGATGCTAGTAATTTCTGGTCTTGTTTGTCTAAATCCTCCACATTGTCTATTATATTCCTTGACATATAATATAAACTATATAATTTATTTCTTGTCAATGAATGATTATCACTTTAAAAAATGTAGATGTAGGGGCAGCTAAGTGGTGTAATGGATAGAACACTGACCCTAGACTCAGGAGAAGCTGAGTTCAAATCCAGCCTCAGATATTTGATACTTCCTTGCTGTGTGAACTTGAGCAAGTCATTTAACCCCATTGCCTTGCCAAAAATAAATGTAAAAGGGCTTTGCCCGTGTGTGCGGTTCAGTAGCATGAGAACTCATAAGATGTTGAGTCAGTAGTATTGATGTTAGAAGAAAAAGGAAAAAAAAAATCAGAGAGGTGAGAAAAAATAGACAGTAGAAATGTTGGAGAAGGGTGCTGGGGGATAAAAAAGAAAACTGATCTGTATATACCTAGCTTCCAATTACTGAGGAAGAGCAATACTGTCATGAGATAGAGTTGTGTTGATGTCATCTATTCATCCTCAGGGGCTATAAGAGTGCAAGCTTAGAATTTTGTATTCGGCTATTGTCTCTATTGATAAATTCCCTACAATCACAACGAGTACTTTAGTCATGGCTATCACCCCAACATTTTAGCAGTTATGCTTATGGAAAGTAGGGATCCATGGAATTCTAGCCTCCCAAGGTAGATGATAAGGCAGGATGTGATTTGGAGTGATTGAGTGGTTATTGAATATTACCTACAAATTAACCCCTTGTTGTTAAATTATATTCCATTTTCAACAATTTTTTTTTACTCAATACGATAACTTGGTATTAAATTCTGGTAAGTGCTCCGAAGATCCAGTAGTATAAAGCATTTCTGAGAAACAAAATATGGACTCAGAAAGGAGCTCAATACCTGTGGGCAGTATAAGAGGATAACAATATTTCTAGAAATTATCTTAATTATGCAAATTAATAATAATATGATAGCAATGAAATGTTTTAATTTCATTTAAAGATAACTATAGGATAAAAATAAAACATGGAAATTCAAGATCCTCTCTTTTTTGGAAGGAAAGAAAAAAAATGATGCTTTGTTTGCTTTCTGTGATCACTGACTCAGAATCAAATAAGAAATCTGGGACCTAATTATTCCATTTGGACAATACTCAAACTTTTTGCTTCTTCTGTTTCCTATTATCAGGGCAAGTCATTCTATTTCTTGCCTCCAAACCTTTTCATAAACTGTCTCCTATATCTGGAAACCTCTATCATCTTAGCTTCAGAAAACCCCTGTTTTCCTTCAGAGCATGACTCAGGTATTAATTTCAACAAGATGCCTTTCCTAATACCCATGAGTGTTAGTACTCAGTTCTGACCAAATTATTCTATTTCATTTTTGTCTTTGTATTCCAGAACTCAACATTATATCTGGCACATAGGAAATGTAGAATTAAATTGAAGTGAGACCAACCACTGCTTGGAGTCTCAGTGTATTCAAAAAGAAAGTAGAAGAAATGGTGAATAATACTTAAAGTATGGTCCTTTTCTATTCAGGAAAAAAGAGATGGGAAGGAAAAAAAAGTACAGAATTATATTGGAGCAAGTGAGGGTGAGGGGAAA
Organism: Macrotis lagotis; assembly: GCF_037893015.1. Classification (NCBI taxonomy): domain Eukaryota; kingdom Metazoa; phylum Chordata; class Mammalia; order Peramelemorphia; family Peramelidae; genus Macrotis; species Macrotis lagotis. Next base: position 637,120,553 of record NC_133658.1, read on the forward strand.
GATTTATTATTATCCTTTCTTCATCTGAGTCCTCATCCCATGTGTGCCACAATTATGATTGTACACCATGTGGGGAGGCAGCATGAGACAAGAGAAAGAATTTTTATCTGAAGGCTGGCATATACTCATTCAACCAATTCCTAGTTATGCAACCCTGGATGATTCACTTAACCAATTTGGGTCTCTATAAAATCAAGAATTTGTACTCAGTGACCTCTAAGGTTTTACAATCTAGTTATAAATATATGACCTTTTATGCATAAATAAAGGGAAATGGAACTGTTACCACTGCCTACAGTAAGAAAAAAGAATAATAATTTCAACTTGTGTTTGTAAAGTACTTTAAAATTACTAAGTATTTTCACATTTATTCTAGCATTTGAGTTGTGCCATGACACTATAAAAAAAGTAATATAAATATTATTGTCCCCATTTTTTTAGATGAGGAAACTGGAATTTTAAGAGAATAAGAGAATTGCCTAAAGTCATGTGGAATAACTGGGATTTGAACCCAAATCCCCTGACTTCCAGAACACTACTGTTTCAATGTACCAGGCTCCCTTTCATTCCAGTGACTGTGGATGGGAATGATGGGAATTTAGTTGGCATACTTTGCATTGCAATTGCAGTCATTTATCCATGAACTCATTCTCATAAAAATTCCACCAAATAGGCAACATTGTTCTACAATTTCATTTTTATTTCTACATAATAAAAATGGCACATAGCAGTGATCAGAAAAAGAAAAAAAGATCATAGAAATTGTAATCCAAAAATGTCAACAATCCCTATACAGAGACAGAAAAACAAAAAGGAACTCTTATTTGGCAAGCAAATATTTCCTAAGGTCTCCTTAGAATAAGTTGTTTTCTTCATGAGATTAATTGTGTGACAAATGACATGAGATGGCCTTATGAAATTTCAGTCTGAAGCAATTTCACTGCTAATGCAAATTATAAATAATATGTGCCTTTTGTCAACCGCATTCCTCAATAATCTAATTGTATCAAGCTAATGAGACCTGGGTTAGGAAATGCACTGAGGTTCCCATGCCCCAGGTCAAAGGAAGCTGAAAGATTCACAGAGCAGATGTGCTTAGTCTCAAGAGGACGGCAGCTGTATCACTTGGTTGACCCAAATAGCTTTAGTTGTGGAGGGAGCTATGCACTTGACCTTTCAGCCAGAGGTAAAGTGCCACCCTGTTGGCTTGCAGCAAAAAGGATGGGGAAGGGAGATAAATTCTTCATCTCCCTCTGATTCCCACTTGTTTGCTCTTAATTGTGTGAAAGAGCTTCCTGCCCAGTGAACTGTGAATACTATCAATACTATCAATTCATATGTGGTCGGATTCTGAAATGAATCCTTATGTTCATGTCCTTTTTGTTTGGTGAATTGTTGTTGTTGTCATTGTTGTTGCTATCATGAGATTTTTACCAGAGGAGATTAGACTGGAGCAGCAATGAGGTGACTAAAAATAATAGCTGCTATTTACATAGGGCTTACAATGTACCAGAACTCAATAAATATATAACACTTGACCCTCATACCAACTCTAGGAGGCAGGTGATATAATTAACCTCATTTTACAGCTGAGGAAACTGAGGCAAGTAGAGTTTAAGTGGCTTGCCCAGGGGCACACAGGCAGTAAATGTCTGAGGCCAGATTTGACTCAGGCTTTCTGACTCCAAGCCGGCTGTTCTGTCCATTCTGTCACCTAGCTGCCCAAACATCACCAAGACCACTATGACTGCAGCTGCCATGACCATCACCACCACTATTGACTACTTCTTCCTCCTCCTCTTGCTCTTCCTCTTCTTTCTCATTCTCACCACTTCTCCAAATGGGTGTTATTTATTTTACTTTCAGAAGATCTAAAACCATGCCATTCCAGGTTGCGACTGACTTCAGCTACTATAGCAATACCTTTGTACAATAATTGGATGAGACTCTTGAGTGAAAAATTCCATGTTTTAAAAGTAATACATGACATAAGCTCCCTAACCTTGAGGTTAGGATATATATGTGGGCAGAGATGTAATTCTCTACATCCTCAGCATGATGTAATTTAGGGGCAGGGCTTCATTAGGACTTTATACTAATATCTTGGTCCATTTCCAAAGTCCAATTTCAGAACTTTTATTTCTAAGTCTCTCATAACTTTGCTTTTATGCTTCCATTTCAGCACAGCTGAGGAAGCATTTTTTATTTAACATAGGTCTTTTTCATCACTATGATTTGTGATACTATGGGACAATAGAATCCATTGCCCCATGCCAACAAAGTTCTGTTTCCTTCAATAAACTTACTGATGTTTTATTTAGGATATTTCTAAAGTCCTAGGAAAGATCTTCACTATCTCCCCAGGGGAATAAAGAGTTCTCACAGTAAGTTTTAATTGTTGTTGTTCCTTTCTCATATTCAACTGAAATTCCCTTTCCTGAGTTCTATTCTTTGCTCTATCCCTCTGCATCCTGCCAAATGATTCTTCCTTCCCTGAGGTGTTTACATCTTTCAAATATTTGTATGCTGTTATCATGTCCCCTCTTAGCCCATCACTTAGCCAAAATATACATTACATTGTGTTCCTTTAATCTCGCCACATAAATCAACCCTCCATTCCCCTAATCATTTTTCTGTCCTTCTATGAAGTCACTCCAATTTGGCTTTGGGTTCTGAAGTGCCCAAAATGGAAGACAGATTTCCATGTGCAGCCTCACCACTGTCATGTTGAGACTCTATCACCTCCCAGGTCCTTAATATAATGCTTCTTCATCTGCCAACCAAATTAGTATTGGTCTTTTTTGCTGTTTTGCTTTTGTTGCTGCTATATCCCTTTCTTCCTGGAGGTCCAACCACATGCCCAAGTTGAAGAGTTCTTATTAAGTTGTTTTTAAGCAACCAGTGAGAGCAGAGAGCCTATTTTTTATTAAGGAAGAAAAAGCAGAATTTTCCTTTTCCATTTTCTCGTAACATTGGGATTTTTTTTTTCAATTTTTTTCCAGGGAGGTTGTATTAAGGATGAAACCAGACGTGGAAAATCTTAGCCCCTCAAAGGAATGTTTTAAGGGGAGAAATGATGGAGGAAATACTGGAAGGCCTTGCTATAACTTTACCAAATATTCTTCCATAAGGCACAGAAAAAAGAATTGATTTTCTGATATGTGTTTTCTATATTTAAAACAAAACTGGATAGCTCCTCAGTGATTTAGAGGCATTTTTAATCCAGAAGTATCTGAGATTATTCTTTTTAATGATATTCTTGAAAAAGGGAATTCTTCACCTTCTTGACTGGCCCCAATATTTGAATTGACCTTGTATTGTGTCTGTCTTAATACTAAAGTAGTGTATGGATGCTAATCAGAGGTCATTAACACTTGATTTTTGTTATTTCAGAGATGTGTGGGTGTATATGAACTTGTTATGCCAACTTTTATAGTATTTCTTGGAAATTTAGACATTTTGGTTTCAAGGGGCTGGATTTGAAGTATTTTCCACATTTATTTTCTCTCCCACTGTGCATAACACAGTTTCTAAGTTTAGGTAGTTTCTTCTTTTCTGGGTTTGATAGTTACCAGAACCAATAGATTTACTCAGTGACTTCCTGAAGCTTGATTAATTTGACTAACCTTAACTCGTACTCTGAGTTTGTTAGTAAACTCAATGCAACCATTCAGTTACTTTTGTGCCTCTGCTGTGTGCTCTGTCTACTGCGTTTTTCTCAATCAATTGAACTTCTTATACTCTAAATTCTAATTAATATATGTTAGGATATAATTTGTCATTAAAGTTTAGAGTTAATGGAATCTATAAAATAATTTTGTTAAGATTAGTCAGGTCAACAGTATCTATTAACTATTTACTACATTCTAGGTACTAAGTTTTGGTTATTCTTGAATCACAAATAATCCAAGAGATTCTCTGGGTTGTATGTGGTTTAGTCTCCTAGAGTATCAATCAGAGATGCACATAGATTAGGGCAATTAAGATTTTCCCCAAGGTTCTGACTTGCTGAGAATAATTCTTCTCCATTATAATCCAAAGAATATCAGGTTAGTGAGTGGGATAAAGATAGGGTACAATTTAGGGAAGGATCAAGTTGGCATACCCATTCTCCTAGAATATCCATTGTTGAATTCTTCACTACCTTCTCCCTTCATTCCTACTGAAAGAATGCAGGCTTATCAGGATCTCCTTGTTTTTTTCTTTCAGCTGGGGAAACAAACAATCAAACAAAAAGCAATTAGTTATGTCACTGGTGTAACTGTAAGAGCAATTTTCTTTCTAGTTTTGGCATAAATGACTTGAAGTTTAATCTAAAGCAATTTTGTTCTTTTGGCTGATTTGTGAGGTTTTATTTTTTAACTTTTGTTTTTGTAATGACAAGAAGGAATGACTGAGGGTGAAGTGGTTCACAGGGTCTCTTGATCTGCTAAAGGAGTCAACATACCATGAAAGTTTTCTATTGGCTACTCCCCTGACTTAGATGGGTAATCATCTAGTACTACATTCCAAAGAGATCTAAATACTTTCCAAATATGGTTCTACTCCTCCTAGAGCACTTAGCTATCCCTCTATTTAACTGAAGGATAGAAGTTTAATATTTTGTAGCTCTAAAGACACTAGATATTTTGCCAGTGCTATAAAAAGAATTTATGTATTTTCCAACTCAAATTTTGCTCAGTGTCACCCACGCTATTTTTAAAATATAACTATTTTATTTGTTTCCCAATTATATACAATAGTAGCTCCTACTAATCACTTTTTGCAAGATTTTGAATTTTACTATTTTCCCCCTCCTTCCCTCACCCCTCCTGAACAGAAGACAGTCTGACAGTCTTTATATTTATTTCTGTGATGTGCATAGACCAAAATTGAATGTGTTGAGAGAAAAAACATCCTTAAGGAAGAAAGAAAATATTAAAGATAGCAAAATTATAAGACTTTTTTTAGTCCAATAGGTTTATTTTTGAAAATGTACAAAAAAATGTTGAACCATTTCATGCATCCTCAGCAGCTGGAGCATCTCCACCCTTGGTGTTCCTAGTATATATCACTTGAGCTCTGTGCTTGGAAACCAGCTTAATCAGACCTTTACTAAGCAGTTCCTGGAAGGGCTGGTCAGGCTAAAGAACCCTGAAACTTCAGTCTCTCTGAGACAACTTCAGGGGTGATAAGTTTATAATTGGGGACCTCTTTGCAGAGTTTGTCGTATGATGCTTTGTCAAACAGAACCAGATTATTGAGCTTATCTCGAACTTTTCCCTTAGACCACTTCTTCTTGGCTTTGCCCCCAGACTTGCTCACGGGATCTTTGTCCTTCTTGGCCGACTTGCTGGCATCTTTCTTCTTCTTGTTGTCCTTGGGTGGCATGGTGAGGCTTCAGGAACTCTTACTGCAACTGCCTCCGAGCGAAGATGTTGAACAGAAAGCAATATAAGAGAATTAAAAAAAAAACTTTGGTGGTACTAATCTTTGTTCTTTGTTTAAACTTCATAGCTCTTTCTTTGGATACAGATGATATTCCCCATCACAGACCCCTTAAAATTGTCCGTGATTAATGCACTGATGGAGTGAGCAAGTCTATCAAGGTCAACCATTACCCCATGATGTTAGGCTGTACAATGTTCCTCTGGTTCTGCTCATTTCACTCAGAAACAATTTATGCATGTTTTTACAGACATCTCTGAAATCCCATCTCCCTGATTTCTAATAAAACAATAGGGTTCCATCACATACATTTACAACAATTTATTCAGTCATTTCCCCAATTGATGATCATTCCCTCAGTTTCTAACTCTTTGCCACTATAAATAGAGCTGCTTTAATTATTTTTGTACATGTGGGGTTTTTACCCTTTTCCATGAGTCCTTCAAGATACACCTCCAGTATACCCACACTATTTTTAACAGACATGATACCTATCAATTCACCATATAGCTGAAGTATACCTGTTTTGTTTTTGTTTTTGTCAAAGAAAGTGGTAAAAAATGAAAAAGATCACTTTTCAAAGGATCTGGGTTCAAATGTTCCCTATCTTTGTTATTTATTTCCAATGTGTGACCTAGGATAAATAACCTAGTGAGGCATCAGTTTCTTCAACTGCAAAATGATGGAGTAAATGACATTGTTTTAAATCCAGGAATTTAGATAGTAGGTGAACAAGATTTCCTCAGGATCTACCATAAAGTGGAAAATTTCTTTGAATTAATCATTTTTATTTCAACAAAGAAGAAAAGCATATTCATACATACAAACCACAACCAAAATATACTTGCCAAAAACAAGTTAAACAAAATAGTATGAAGGGTTAGTTACTTTAGAGAGTTGATGCAAGATTTGGAATTTATTCTTTATTGAAAGAAGACATGTGAGTGGGGAGAGAGTGGGAATAAGATGGAATAGAATGTGATAAGTATTTATATGGTTCTTCCTATGTCCCAGGAATAATGCCAGGAACTTTTTACAAATATTGTCTTTTTTGATCCTCACAACAAGTCTCAAAGGAAGGTGCTATCATTATCTCTGTTTTCTAGATGAGGAAACTGAGACAGAAAGAGGCTAGGAGACTTGCTTAAGGTCACACATCCAGGAAGTTCCTAAAGCCACATTTGAACTTGGGTTTTCCTAACTCTAGATCCAGTGTTCTTTATCCACCATGCCACTTATCTATTTTTAATAATTCTTTTTTGGTAGAAAGTAAATGTAATATAGCTTGTTGGATTTAAATTGAATTTCTTCCCCTTTAGTGTAATCTTCCCTTATATAAATGTAGTCAGTGGAAAAGGAAATTGAATGCTATACTTATCCCTGAGTTTCATTCTTGCCTCCAGAACTAAGTAGGCAAATGACCCCAAGCACAAAACTTAGCTTTCCTCAATTGTCAAATGATATTATCATAGTGGGGTACTTCCTTTCTCAGCCTGTTATGAGGGTCAGATGAGATCAAGTTTGAAATTACTTTATAAACTTTAAAGTTCTATAGAAGTGCTGTTATTATTATTATTGCATTGTATTTTAGCTCTGCCTTTTTCATTATGCATCACTTCATACAAATCTTCCTCATATTTCTCTGAATTCCTTATTGCATAGTAACAGTGCACTTAATTTATACACACTACAACTATTTAAACTGACCCTAACTGCAGGGAATGTTGTTTCTAATCACCCTTTATCTTTGCAAATTATGCTATGTTTTTTTTTTTTGAGGGGGGGAGCGAAGTTCAGGTAGGTCTTTAATTCCTGTCAATAACCTGTTTGGAATATAAACCCAGTAGTGGATTTATTGGGCCAAATGGGGATGAACAGAACAGTTTTGTACTTTTATTGTAAAATACCATATTGCTTTCCATAGCAACCAGAGTGAAGTCACAACCTCACCACATGCAGTGCACTTTATTAAGTTCTATGGACACAGTCTCTGTCCTTAAGGAGTTTATAGATGAATAAGGAAATCAAGACCCCAGTATGAAAAAAAGTCTAAGATCGTACATAAGGAAGATATACTGAAAAGCACCAAACAAATGCAACTATGGAGAACCCCATGTATAATTGCAGAACTGATGCTGGGCAGAATGAAGATAGTGATATCAATGAAGTTTAGTTACATATAATATTAAACTCTCTTAATAATCAAATAATAATTCAGCAATGTAATATCTACTGTATCCCCTACAGAAGAAACATGATAAGAGCTAGTAATTAGGATGATCACTTGGATTGGGTCAATCTCATACACAAGGAAGCAGAGACTGAATTGAGATCTAAGTCATTATAAAACAAAGCCCAGACTAATTTGAAGCTAGGATTTCTTTTGAGTATCAAAACTCAAGACACTGAGAGAGAGAGAAAAGCAAGAAGGCAGGAAAAGGTTCAGAATTCAAGTTAAGAAAAACAATACTGGGGCAGTTAGGTGGCACGGTGGATAGAGCACCACCCTTGGAGTCAGGAGAACCTGAATTCAAATTTGACCTCAACCACTTGATACTTCCTACCTATGTATGACTTTGGGCAAGTCATTGAATCCCATTGCTTTGCAAAATTAAAAAAAAAAAAGAATGTCAATACACCATGCAGCCAGAGGCAACAAGATTGATGGACTGGTCACTTGCTCGACTGATCAACTCTAGAAAAGCTATGTCTATTTTCTCTTATCACTGTGATTCTTCAACAGTCCTGGCCTGAAGGACATGACTGTTTCAAGGCCTACTGAATTGTGGGAGTTTTGTAAATAGGTATTCACGTGACACATGTGATACTACTGTGCACACCCCTGACAGTTGATAACTCCCCTTAAAGCATTTTTTCCCAAGATAGGGCTATAAATTTGTAATGATCTATTATATTAATTGGTTCCCCATAAGTCTAAGAATTGCTTTTAATATGTGACCAATAGTGGACTCTAGACTTTAAAGCAAAGTGAAAGTGACAGGTCCAAAGGGTATCAAATACATGATTTTGGTCTCATTCACAACCAGTTTGGTGATCACTCAAACACTAATGAGAAAAATCAAAGTTCACAATATAATATACAATATCAGTTTAGGTGCACAGGAAGATATCAAACTTAATAGTCTGCAAGTAGAACAATGACAAACTATTATATATTTTATTATAGGAAGAACACAACAGCGTTTTACAGAACAAAGTATGAAAAAGTAATGAAGAATGCAAATTTTCAAACACTGTGATGGTGATGAGGAAGGGAAGATAAGGTCTGAAGGGAAAGGTCAATATCAACTTGAGGGATCAGGGTATGTCATCAAAACAAATTGAACATTTTTTGAACACATGTATGACACAAAAGAGTGTTACACTTAGGGAAAATGGATATGGAAGTGATATGAAGGCTAGATTGAATACAGAAAGGAGAAGTAGCTAGAAGGTTAGAGTTAACCCACCTTAATTTCTAAAAGGGGAGTTGAGACTATTGCAAGCAAGGAAGCTGTAGCAACCTGTGGCAGGTGAGGTTAACTTTGACTCCTCAAAAATTGATCTGAGACAAGCTGTGGGTCCTTTAGGAAAGAAGAAATTAAAAATAGCTTTCAAAGGTTTGGCAAGAAGCTCCTGAGACCTGAGGGAACTTTACTGACTGATTTTTTAGCCTTCTAATGGTAACTTTTTAATATTTTTTTTTTTTATCAAATGTTCTGCTTTTAAGCCACCTTGAGATTACTTCTACCTAAGAGTACTGAAATTTGATTTTAGTAAAGGATTGTTTGTATAAACTCTTTGGCTCTGAGTAATCCATTGTAGCAGATTTAGGCTCCTAACTTACGATAGCAGTAGTCAAGGCAAAGGGAAATGATGGCTTGTGCTAGGTTTAATGCAGTGAATAGAGAGAATGAAGAGGTGAGAAATCATACAAGTGAGATTCTTTAAAGTCATTAGATATTACCCTATGATCCTTCTGAGTTACTCCTTCAATTTCAAGAAAATGAATCAGTTACCCTCTGGTGACTAAATGTGCTAATTCTTTTTTTTTTAAATTGTTCTCAATTATATGAAAAAAATTCACTTTTGAAAATTTTGGATATCAAATATTTCCCCTCAATTCTTTTTTTCCTCTCCCTGAGAAAGTAATTTAATGTGGATTTTTATAAATGTGAAGTCATACAAAATATTTTTGAACTAGCCATGTTGCAAAAGAAAACACAGACAAAAAGAAATCCAAGAATAATAGAGTAAAAGAAGTATATTTCCATTTGTATCCACTCTATCAGTTTTTCTCTGGAGGTGGAGAATTTTCATCATAAGGCCTTTGAAACTGTCTTGAATCATTATATTGCTGAGAATAACTAAGTCATTCACAGTTGATCATGATCAATATTAATATTAATATTTGCAATGTTCTCCTTGTTCTATTTCACTTTGCATCATTCACATAAGTCTTACTAGTCAACCTATTATTTGAGTGTAATTTTGGAAAGGAGTCCCCAAATCTGTGTGCTAACTTACCAAGGCATTTAAAAATACTATGTCATATTTGAATTTCATCACCATAATTATGAAGTATTAATTATTCCCCATTTGTCAATTAATAAAACTAAAACCAAAGAGAATAAGAAAATTGCTCATATTTACTTACAAAGTAAGTTATCAGAAGCAAAATTAGAACCATCATTGATTCTGACTTTAGCACAATATCTATTAAATCATGTTGACTCATACATATATCCATTAAACCATGCTGACTTAGATCTTTTGGTATACACTCTGTATATGATTGGTCCAAATTTTCTACTTCTATAGATAATAATCATAATTAAAAATCCGATTGTTTCTGAACCCAAACCTTTAATTTTTCTTTCACTTATTTTTATAGTAATGCTAAAAAAGAGATCTTTTTTTCTTTTCATTAAGCCTTAGCATAGTATAGATAGGTATCACAGTAGACAGAACTCTGGGCCTAGAGTAATGACAATCTGAGTACAGATTCCAACTCAGACACTATCTATGAGATCCTGGAGAAGTCATATAACCTCTTTTCTGCATGAATTTCATCAATTATAAAATGAGGATAATAAAAATATCTGTCTTTGAGAGTTGTGGTGATTATTAAATGAGATATTTGTGAAATGCTCAGCACAGTGTTATTCAGTCATCCAGTTATATCTGAATCTTCTTGATCTAATGGATTTTTTTCTTCATGGGGCTTACTTGGCAGAGATTCTGGAATGGTGGATCACCTTTTATCAGAAATTTCCACTATGATCTGTTCATCTTGGGTAACCTAGTACAGTATTGCTAACAGCTTCATTTACCTTTGCAAGTCACTTCAAAGGAACTTGACACAGAGGAGATGTATAACTCTTCCTTCCTTCCTTTCTTCCCTCCTTCCTTCCCTACTTCTCCTTCTCTTCTCCATTCTTATCTTCTTTCCTTATCTTCTTCCTTTTCTTTCCTCTAAACTCTTTACAGAGATGTAATTGTAAAATATCTGGAATGAAAAAACTATTTGGACAGAGCAAATATGGTGATTATTTTGCTTTAGAATACATATTAATTACGAATTTTTTTCTATAGGAGAAGTGAGTTAGAAGGGAGACAAATAAATATTTTTTAATTGATCAAATAAAATTTAATTTAAAAACCATGGTATATAATATTTTCTTGACTGCCAAATCCTCTTTCATTGATGAGCTCTATCTAATCACTTTTCCTTTGCAGTATTCTCATTCCTTTAATAATGCAGTCCTTATTCTGCTATTCCATTACGATCAAGGCTTAAATAATGGTATCATTGTGACATGCCTATTTACAAGTATATTTTATTTATTTGCCTTATTTATGTATGTCAACTAAATGACTGATGATTATTTTTCAACAATAAATTAATAATTTATCATAAAACTATCAGGGTCAGAGCTATTGCTAATTAGATAAGTGATTAAACAGAAATATTGTTCAAAAGAGTTGTGAACTACAGGTATCCATAAGAAAACTTGTTCTAAAATATGAATATCAAGAAAAATTAAAAGTGCTAATTGTTGCTATGTTTGCAAATGACATTGTGGCAGTATACCCCTCACAAAATAATCCTTCCGGTTATTTTCCTAGGTCAAGATAAGTTGAGGATGTGATACAGCATCCATCAGAAACCGTAGCTCACAAGTCCCCTCCCTGTGAATGTTTTACTATCCCAATTGAAAAAGGACATTTTAGTTCCAAACAAAAGTCATTTAATAAAACAATATAATAAATTAAATGGTAAGAAAATACTATACCCCCCAAATCCCAAATAAATGGAGAACTCTCTCCCCTAGGTTACCATACCCCCAGTAAAGAAATATATATTCCAGAGTATGAGTATTACTAGGGAAGATAATTGGAGGGAACATGCTCCATCACACAAAAGCAGTTGGTATACATAAACATATACAGCTATGTTTAATTAGTAAACACACATGTCTGGGGAGCTCATTTCTCTTGCTGAACGAACAGTGTAATCTAAAGTTTTCATGGCATTTCTCATTCCTAGACTTAATGGCTGTGGTAGACAAGGTGGCCCCAATCTACAGTGGGCATCTCTGTTGGTCTAATGTTTCTTCTAATAGTCATCATCTCCTTGGCAGACATCTGTTACTCTCTACTACCATCTGCTGGAGACGTGTTTAACTTGTAAACAAAGGAGGACTAAAGGTATTTTAGCAGAGAAATTGGAGCTACCTCATCTGGCCAAGCAATGCTAACAAAATGACCAGAACAAAATTGTCCTATATTTCTGCAACCTTTTTCCTTCATGCTCTTAAGGTCTTTGACCAAAGTCAAATGTCCGATTTAGGGTTAGAAAATTCCTATTAATTCTTGTTAAATATCAGATTGTCCTTCTACTCTTCAAAACTCATTTCAGAAACCCAACATAATATTTTGTGATTAACATATAATATAACTAGGGACAAAAAACCAAAAGACCTTAGTCAGAGTTGTAAGTTTCAAACTTACAATTCCCGCCCCCCATGCTCTTCCCTAATAACAAAAGTCAGTGGATATCTCCCAATACATATTGAACACAATTTAATTCGCATTAGTTTTCTCAGATGTTGCCACTTTGGATTCCTAATTAGGGAGTTTTACTCATCCTGAATCTTTCTGAATAGTGCTACCACTTCTAGTAAATGAAATCCTAGTCAAAAGAAAATTCACAACACTGTATAAAGCAACTTGATCTCTCTCTCTCTCTCTCTCTCCTCTCTCTTTCATTATTTACATCCTTCTCCCTTCTCACAAACCCTCTTTTCCGAATTATCTGGACATATATACAAGGATGCATATGTGTATATATTAATAGGTTAGAGGTTTTGCAACAATTTTACTTTCCAACTAGTTGTCACCAGATTCTACTGAATATTTTGATCCATGAAATTCTAGTCAGCAGCTTTCCATTAGCATTTCCATAGGGAATTAATTTGGGACAGATTTCTAGGGAATTTCCTGACATGTGACAATGCAGACCCTTTCATGATCCTGAGCAAGCTATTAGATCAGGAACCGTAGTCTTCTTAAACATTTTGTAAAAGACCAACTATTCCTAATAGACATACATTTTGTAGAAAGGAGAGCTCTACAATAGAGACAGAATTTTTCCTGGAAAAGATAGTACTGGCTATTGTCCTCTGGCCTTTCTACAATTCTAGGAAATGTCCTAGGATGGTTAGATGGCCCAGTTGATAGCATTCCCTGAAGTCAGGAGAACCTGAGTTCAAATGTGGCCTCAGATACTTACTGTCTGTGTGACCTTAGGTAAATCACTTAATCTATTTGCCTCAGTTTTCTCATCTGTAAAATGAGTTGGAGAAGTCAATGGCAAATCATTGCAGTATTTTTTGCCAAGAAAATCCCACATAGGGTCAGGAAGAGTCAATTGAATGCCTAAAAAACCAACAAACAAGTGTGGTTCAAACCATTAATTTTTTTTATTTGTTTTCTTTACTGTGCAGGAGAAACAAAGGGAGAAACTGATTCCACTAATTTAGTGTTTTGGGGCTTAATCCAAAAAAAGCCAAATTCCTTTTTCTGAATTCTCTGATTCCCATGAAAAGGCCCCAGGATTCTCTCTTAACTCACTAAATACTTCAGATCTTCTGCAAACACAGAAGTTTGATGGAAATTTTTCAACAGCTTACCATTGCTGACTGGACATCTTTACATGACAAACACCAGATGGCAAAAATCAGTTGAGAGTCACAAGCCTGAGATGATTTTACTCTTACATTGTCATTTTCTGTTAATTATTAAAAAATAAAAATAAAAGACCAAAATTGCTTCACAATATCATTTGTGTTAGAAAAATATAACACAATAAATACTTTAGCTAAAAGTTTACACTCTAATCTACAGGGGCAACTTCAAAACACATTAAATGTCTGTATGATTTTTAAACCAACATTTTGGTTTCCAGTAATGCTTTTCACCACTATTCTATTTGCAGATTTCCTGCTTAACTGCTGTCTGCAAAAATATTGTAATAACACAGCTTTTTTGATTAACAAACAACCAATAACCAAGAACCCGTAGTGACTATCATCCTTATGTAAATAAAAAGCTTATTTTTGCTCCCTAATAGCTGAACATAACAATGAAATGCTCTTAATAAGTTTCAAGAGGCTAAGACCAAGAAATCAATTTGCTGAATGCCCTTTTCAATGACCGCACAGCATGGCTACGGCTGTATTCTGACATGTTTGCGTTGTTATTTGGCTGTAAACAAAATGAACAGATCTGTCATTGAAATTTAAACAGATAAAGATTGGTTACATAAACTGAAAGATTCTAAACCCAGTTCAGTATTATCAACCATCTGAAGAAGCTAGTACAGCTAAACAAAGTTGGATTGTTTTTCCAAAGAAGTAGGATTAACTGTGAAAATCATAATCTTTGGTTTTTGTTACAAATTCTAAGGAATAAAAAATAACTACAAAAATGGCAGAATTACATAGATTAACATAAAGCATCATATATATATATATATATATATATAATCATAGTGGGGGTAGGTGGGGGTAATTATCTTCTCTAGCTAGCAATAATTCAAATCCCACATATTTTTTGCCCTTCAAAATTTCGACCCTTTGATTCCCAGGGGAGAGAAATTTATTTATAAGGAAGACAGTTAAAAATAAGAAAACATGGCTATGGAATAGAAGAAAATAATATTGTTCAAATAATTGTGTCATGCTAACAATACTTATTCATGCCTTTTATTTTGGTGTTTCATCTTGAAATTTCATGAGAAAATGTCCTGATAATTATTACAAATCAGGTTTAAAAGACTAAGATATCAATTTGTTTTTATAATAAATAGACAACTCTAGGACTCTCACACAAATATCGACAAATATTTCCAAATCCTTAGAAAGCAAAAGATGCATTTTGGGGGGAAAGGGATAGAGGATTATTACATTCCTATCTTTTTTTGGTGTGTTCATTGCATTAACTTAACAACTATTTGTGATTATTGCTAATAATAAGCATAGTTTGGTAGCTGAAATCTAAAAAAAATGGAATATAATTTATTTATATGTTCCTGTTGTCCTAAATTGTTAATATTTGTGATTAAACCTAATTAATTTTAACATTCCAGAATCAAGTCAAGAAGTATTTACAGAATCATCTAAGGACCTTCTTCTGAAAAGGAAGCATTTAACCCTGAGCTCTCAAATGAGCTTTAAAAAAACTTATTAAATGAAAATTTTCAGTTCAGAATCTGAAGTTCAAATATTAATCAGCGGCACAGAAAAAATCTGATCAAAACTGTAATTTTCACCTTCCTTTTGGACTAAAAACTATCATATTATAAATTTTCATATCAAAAAACTTCATAGGGTCAGCTAGAGGGTGCAGTGGACAGAGCATTGGCCCTGGATTCAGGAGGACCTGAGTTTAAATCCAACCTCAGTCACTTAATAATTACCTAGTTGTGGGACCTTGGACAAGTCCCTTAACCCCATTGCCTTGCAAAAACTAAAAAAAATCCAAAGTAAAAACCAAAAAATAACCTTCACAAAGATAACTGATAAATAATGTGCTATATAATGATAAAATATAGACTTCAAATAAAACAATAAAGATTTCTTTTCCAAACATCCCATAATCCTCCTATCCTTAAATGACCATTCACAACTTAATGAGGATAATGACTTTAGCTCTCTAAGAAATATCAAAATGTTCCTTTCTGTTTAGCACATCGCTGAGATACTCAGATTCTTTTTTCTGAAATATGTATAACTCAACCTTTAAGGTTCAAGTACTGCATATATTTATACATTGTTTGTTATTGTAATTCTCAGAACTAGCTAAAGTAAAGTCTGATAATATAACTTAAAACCAAGTAATATTACTTAATATTTTGTATGAATTTTGTATTTTCTTATTTGTGCATACATATTTCTCTCAATCCCAGAACAATATAAACTACTTGAGAGAAGGACTTACCAGTACTATGTCACCCATATAATAAACAGTTAGGAAATGGTTATTTCACTTCATCAAATCAGCCCTTTCTTCAGATTTATTTGACTTCTTTTTTACTATCCCTAATAATTTAATGGCATTAATCTTTCTTATATTCTAAAGTATCCATAGCAATATCTTCGTGGTAGCAAAGATTGGAAAGTGCAACCGTTCAGTTGGAGAGACAACTAAAAAAAAAGAAAATGGTACATGAATACATTGTTTAGTAAGAAATGACAATATGAAGAATTCAGAGAAACATGGAGAAATGTATACAAACTGATGGAAATAAAAGAAAAAAATAAAAGATCAAAATACTAAATGACGATGTTACTGTAAGAAAAGATAACAAAAAAAATAAGTTGAGTGTCAAGTCATCTGGTCACTAGATTTGATTGTGAGCAACCAGTCCCAGAATATACCTTGATTCTGTGGGCAAAGAGATAAGGTAAGTAGATGAAAATGGATGTTGTTGTTGTCAGATGCAGTTACTGTTGTTGGTCCATTTCACTTAATCCTCCCTTAGTAAGGTTTTATATTTGGAGTTAGCAGAAAAAAAGGATGCATTCATAAATGACTACAATGTAAAAAGAAAGGACATTAAAATGAAAAATATAAAACATACATTACAAAAAATGGGTCTTACAATATTGGGATTTTTATTCATATTAATCTTTATATGTGTGATAAGTTTTGTTTTGTTTGGAATATAGAGATACCTACCTCACTGTCTGACACTCACTCTGTTTCCTCTTATACTTTAGCCTAAGTAGAAAAGTTTTCGGACAAAAATAATAATAATGAAAGGTGGAAAAAGGAAAGCAAAATCTATGTAAAGACAACCATTTACTCAAAGGTGAAAATAGTACCATCTCACTAGAAAATAAAGTCTAGAAAATGAAGATTCCTTTCAATGATAGATAGGAATTGAACTATGAGTTCAATTTTAATTACTTTCAATATTTGAAAGAAAAACTAAAGAGCTCCAATTTTTTGTAGGCTTATGTGTAACTTTTTTCAGCCAAACTAAATGAAGTATTTTATCATGCAAAATTATTGTACTGCACAAACATTGCTGCCAGATTGACAGGGTAGGCTGTAATGGCTCTAAGAGAACTGTGATGATTTATAGGGTCTCTAATCCGTGAACTAAAAAGGATTTGCAAGATAGATGAGCCAACTTGGCCTAACAGGTCAAAAATTCACTTTTTAGAAAGTTGCTAAATATGGCATTGGATAAACAAAAAGCATTTTCAAATTGAACACACCACTCTTACTTATTCTTCAGAAGCATAACACATTGTACGTTAAGAAGCAAATTTTCCCATAAGAAATATACATACACATTGGTCTTGATTTCTCCCTCTCTGTCTCTTCCCTGCTTTCCTCCTTTCCTTCTGCATCCTTCTCCTCCATCCTTCTTTCTCCCTTTTCTTTCTTTTCTTCTCTCCTACTCTCCTCCCTTCTATCTTTTCATTTTTCTCTCTCCTCTTTTTTTTATTTCTTCTCTGTTCTCTCTGTTTATTATTTAATTTTCTTTCTCCTTTCCTTTCTTTTTCTAAATCAATAAGGTAGGAATGAACCAGCTGCTCACTTCTGGGAAATTTCACTAACTTTTTCAGGTCTAGTACAGATTTATTCTATAATTACCCATGCTCAGAGACCAAACAATTGTAAGAACTAGTCCAAAAATGACACCTACTCACACCAGTTGGTGCAGTTACTGTTGCAATTACAATGAGGAATCCATCTGGTTTTTTTTCCTGCCTTTGCAATTGACTATGTAAAAACCAGTGCATTGGCCTGACCAAATGTTACAGCTCAAAAAATTCTGAAACAGTTTGCTGTTTTCTATGGTAGAACTCCATAGTGAGAGTAATATCAGGAAATTTTGACTATATGTATTGAATGCTTAGGAATATCTTAGAACTGATCTATATTTCTCTTCCATTGAGAGTAGCAGATGCAATTGTTTCTGAACATCAGTACATACATACATATGTATGTAAACACACACATTTATACACAAATGTGTGCATGTATATATTATATATGTTCTTATATATGTATATATGTGTGTGTATATATGTGTATATATATGTTCTTATAGAGTACATTTTTAAAAAGTTGAGACCATGGTATATTTGAAAACACATGAACTCTTTAAAAGGCAATTTGGCAAGAAGTAGGGGGTCTATGGGTGTGGAATATTATATATATGCTGGTACATTACTTTGTCATTTGACTATTCTTTGTTCCAGGAGAATGAACATGGATGAGTGCACCGGGGAGAAGGAGAAGGGAAAGTGTATATCCTAAAATGTTTGTGATCAAAAAGCAAAAAGCATCACAAATATCTTAAAGGCATTTCAACCTAATAGCTAAAGGATAGTGAACCACTTATACTACAATTGAACAAGAGTATATTCTTTATAGGGAATAGAATTTATATGCTATTTCTTTTCCTCAAGTGTAGAATTTGTGATAGATTCATATACCTTTTCTCCTCCATTCTCCATTATTCTAATTTTCTAACCTTTGATAGAGATACAGTCTCTAAGTTATACAACATTTGATTACGGGAAGCTTTGGTTAGTGTTAATGGCTGCCATGCAGCTACCTAAAATAATACATTTAGCTCTGTCACTCCTATTTATATAGCCTAGATTCTAATGAGAAATGTTCTTCCTCTCCCCCCGCCCCCCCATGGCCCTTTACTTTCTCTAAAAGGAAATGGATGAGTAGCTGACTGATTATTTGGGAGACTATGCTGATCCCACTTATCCTATTGTCCTTCCTCCCTTATTTCAAAAGGGTTAAGCACTTGGAAAAGGGTGTTCAGGGAATAGGATGGACACTTTGTGAAGAGCACTTAGAGATACCTGCTAATTATGGAAATAAATTGAGACATCTGATTTCTTAGCCATGTAAAATGTAGTCTCTTGATTGTATTGGGAGGGAGCAATTTAGCTACATCCAGTTACTTGCATCGGGGAAGAAAGTCCTATAGTAACTTCCTGGAAGCAAGTCCTTCTTATAGAAAAGTACCACACCAATCAACCAAATGCTTGGAGGCATGGGTTGCATAATTATGTTTATTATAATGAGAGTTAAGTTGTGCAAGGCATATTCTTTTCCCCTTGCCTACCAGGACGCTAGGTAACAGTATGGAAAGGGTCCTGGCATTAGAGGCAGAAAATTGTGAGTTCAAATCCTACTTCAGACGTTTACCATATATAGTGGTTGTAGAATTTTTTACTTGAATATTCTGCTTTCTCATGCTTCTTTTTGCACTCACGGTTATAGATTTTTTGTTTAATTTTTGTTATAAATATCTTAGGTTACATTTTGCCATGTTTGCCCAGAGATGTCTCAGAAAAGATTTTTGTACAGTGCTAAATTCAAGTTCAAAATGGTCCAGTTTGTAAAAGTGAATGGAAATCGTGCTGTTGAACATCAGTTTGGTTCTCCTCTACCTGAGAAAACAATGCAAGACTGACTATGGGAAGAAGTAACCCTACCAAAAATGCCCTGGCAGAAGAAGACCATGGGAGGCAAGTTAGCAAAATGGTCTGATTTAGAGAGGGAACTGAAGAGATGGATTGAAGAGCAAAGGGCAAGTAGAATCCCTGTGTCCACAAAGCTGATTCAGCAGGAGGCCAGAAGAATTGCTAATGAGAAAGAAGTTTACTGATTTCAAAGGAAGACCCAACTGGTGCTTCAGGTTCATGAAACAGAATGGACTAAGCATGCATCCATACACCAGACTTGCCCAACAGATGTCTGAAACCTATGAGCAGAAGGTCTTTGAATCTCATGATGAATAAAACTTGAGCTCAAAAACTTTATGAAATATATTTTTTTTCAAATTCCAGGCTCCAAAATTAAGGTGTGTCTTATACTTGGGAACAAATGGTACTGTCTATGTAACTCAATGTAAGATACTTAATATCTCCAAGCCTCAGTTTCTTCACCTGAAAAATAGAGATAAGAATAGGACCTACCAAATGGAATTGTTTCTAAGATCAAGCATAAAGTGTTTTTATCCTTCCAGAGCAATGTAAATGCTAGCTGTTATTATTATTATTATTTCGATTTTGTTACTAATGTTTCTGGGGTCAACAGCTGAGACCTCCTTAACAGCTAATTAATTCCCAGTGTTCTGTTGAATGTGGCATCCACTCATAACCTACCACTTTCCTAAACCAGATATTGGTCACAAAGGGGAATGACTAAAGGAAGGTATATACAAATGAATCAGTCCATAATATCATTTTGAAAAGCAACAAATACAAATACTTGTAAGATATTCCCAGTGTATTCTAAAGTGCAGATCAGTAGGATCATTCCTAAAATAAATCCAGTGCCAATCATATTATATAAACTATATATCTTTCTATTGTGGTATGATTATAATTTTGCAAGGAACTAGAATTTTGGGATGCCAGTGTCATATGAAGAATTTTTTTCAACAGTTTAATCTTTTTCATTTATTACTTTTAGGGACTGGCAATTTCACTGAAGTGGATACTGTTTCTAGCAAGTGAGATTAAAACTCATCCATGCTTTCTTAGGAACTAAAAGAAAGTTATGATGATAATGATGATGATGATGATGATGATGATGATGATGATGATGATGATGATGATCTCCAAAAGGAACAGCATCTCAGTGAAACTCTACAAAACACACTTTAAAGTAATTTCATGTCACTAGAAACCTAGACAAGGAAAGGGTTCATAGTTACACCAGCTAGCAGTCACCTTGTGGCTTTATTTAAATACAAAATGAGACAACATACCATAACTTTCCTTAGGAAAAGTACAATATAAAACATCCATAAGAATATTAAGATGCTAATAATATGCCACATGAGTGCAAAGCACAAAATGTTAAATGGTACTTCAGCATATAGCCAGGGAGAGACACAGAGTACATTCATATGTTTAATATTATGTTAATGACAAATAGTGTAAACCCTCTAGCATTAATATTAAATAAATAATATCTAAAGAAACCAAAATTTATAGAAGAGGGATCATATCTCCTTCCACTGTCATTTTTTATTATTGCACTCAACACACATAGAGTTCTGGATTCCTAATTAATCAAGTAAATTAATGGTTTCAAGTCATTCTCCTATTTGACAAAGGATAGAGGAATGAGACTGAATAAGCATAAACTCATGCAGGATAGAAATGTAGAAAATGAGACTATTCTTATGGCAGCTGGAAACTGAGGTATCCATATCCAAGTCTTAGTAGGAACAGGGAACTTAAAAATTCACTCTATTGATTTTGTTTTTGGCTTTTGATCAACTTTGCCCTGTCATTAATTAACAAATACACATATATAGCTTTCACCAACTCACTGAAATACTATCCAATAGGCAGAGTGTATTAGACTTGAAATTTTCTGGTTATTCTTATAGTGATTTTATTTCCTGATAGAGATAAAGCAAGGTACCAGAAAATACAATAATACCTTCAGATACTAGCTGAAGGATTTTCTTGTCGAGAGATGGCATGGAAAGGGTGGGAGTAAGAATGTTAATTCAGAGTCATGCTCTGAGAGCTGTTGTCCCTGTCAGGGGCCAAGACCCCATCATTTCCCACCTGGATTATAACAGCAGCTTCCTAGCTAGCTTCCTTGATCTCTGGACTCTTGCTTTCCAATACATCCTGTTAACTATTCAACCGATCTCTCTTAAAAGCTGCTTTCATCATGTCACTGCCTGGATCAACAACCTTCAATTGTGTCTAATTTCCTACTGCTTAGAGTTAAAATTCCTCTTTCTGTATTTAAAATCTCTATTCAATCTGACTCTCCCCTGCTTTTCCAACATTATTTTCCTCTGTGCCTCAATTTGCCCCTTCCATTTTAGCCAGGTTATGTTCTCCTCTTTAGCCATTCCATATTCTCATTCCTACCTCTATAATTTCATTATGTTCCCAGAAAAGTTCTTTTTCCTGCTTTATCTCAGTGATTTTTTTAATCCTATGAGGAGTAACTTTTACCCTTTCCAAAAATCACAACCTTTTTATCAGGGCTAAAATCTTAAGTGGAATTTATTTTGCCAGCACTACACTGAAAACAGTTACACAGAAGCTCTCAGAATGACACCAACAAAATGCTGTCAACTTTGGGGTGGAATTTAAAAATTTAACATGAACTCTGCTTACTCTTTTTCTACATCCCAAAAGGTGCCATCACTCTAATCCAGAGCACTCCTAAGACATTCTTTATTCCTCTTTTGGTTGGCCCCTGGAGTCAGATAGTTTAAATTACTATGTCAGGGTGGAAAGAATGAAGCTCATGGGATTTCAGCATACTTGGTCTAAGATTCATGATGATTTTGAACTGAAGAACCTCAGAGTTCTTGTACTCTATCTTGTCCCTCCTTTCCCTTTCATGAAGTACAGCACATGAACCACTGCAGATAACTGTGAATCTACTCTATTTTTCTAGAGCACGAGTGGAAAAGATTTTGCAACCCTCATGGAAACTTAGAATATTTAAAATAATTTTTTTCAGAAAATCTTTTATCTTCATGAATTTCTCCATATTCAATTTGAACTAACTTCCTTCTCCTCCAGGATAGAGAGAGAGAGAGAGAGAGAGAGAGAGAGAGAGAGAGAGAGAGAGAGAGAGAGACAGAGAGAGACAGAGAGAGACAGAGAGAGACAGAGAGAGAGAGAGACAGAGAGAAGTAAAACATTATTATACTTCTTGGAATTTTCCATGTGAGGCAAAAGTCATATTTCTCTCACCAATATTTCCTACAGGGAAATGCTAAGGAAATCTTTAGGAACATCAAATGTAGACCTGTAGGTAGTCACAC
Source organism: Macrotis lagotis (assembly GCF_037893015.1). Taxonomy (NCBI): domain Eukaryota; kingdom Metazoa; phylum Chordata; class Mammalia; order Peramelemorphia; family Peramelidae; genus Macrotis; species Macrotis lagotis. The sequence continues at coordinate 637,143,342 of NC_133658.1, forward strand.
ATCTATCTGGTGATGATGACTACCAAATTATAGACACTATAATAAGAGTAGATCTTTCTTGTAGCTAGGCCTCCTACTTCTGTTATTATTTTTCCTCTTCACCTTGAAAATGTCTTTCAATGATGAGAGCTTTTTTATCTCTGATCATATATAGAAAGGTTATAAGGCAAATTCTGTATTCTTATTTGGGGGTGGTGAGATAGAAAAAGGAATTAGGGAGGTACAATTACATAGAGCAATAAGGCTTTCATCTAAACCCCGAAGTTAATAGATTAAAGGTACACTATTTTTAATCCATAAAATGTACTATCTACTCACTGATCTGGGTTTTCAGTATCCCACATTAAACAATGAAAAGCACAATTAAATCAAACATTTAATGAGCACTTATTAAGTGCCTGCTTTATAATAGTCACTACCCTAGACATAGGGGAATACAATGACTAATAACAAAACAAAACAAAACAAAAAACCAACCACTCCATGCATTCACCCCCAGCAAAAATATTAAGCTCTACTGAAAGAAGAGCAGTTGAAGAAATATGTGTTCATAGAAGAAAATACAAACAAAGTAAAAAATAAAATCTTTGGAAAACGAGAACAACCACAGTTAGGGGAAGGATCAGGAAAGATTTTATATGTGAAGTCATACCAGTTTCTTTTTTTCTATAAAATCACCAAGCAAAGGGGGTCATTTTTTTCACCAAATATACTAAACTGTTATTGAATTAATTAGAATTTTGGAATTATATTAATAATCTCATTTTATTGAATATTCACAAAATCTTTATGAGAAAAAATACTTTTCTCTGTTTAACTGTAAGAAACATGTATAACTTTTATTAGATTACTATCAAGAAAGAAAAGGAGGGAGAAAAATATAGAACTTAAAACATTACTAAAAATAATTGTTGATAACTATCTTTGCATGTAGTTTTAAAAATAAATAAATTTATTTATAAAAATAAACAGCTCACGTTTCTTCTTTTTTTCTTCTTTCATTTTTTTCAAGTGGTAGTCTACTCATTTCCTTTTAGCACATATTTGAACTGTTGATATGTGGAAGAAGCTCTGACAAATAGAAGGAGCACACCATCTAAAATAATATGCAGGTAAAGTAAACAAAACAACCTTTGTACAGGATAAATAGGTAAAAATTAACAGAAGAAAAGGATTGGAATTAGGAAGGGTTGGGGAAGGCTTCATGTAGATGAAGAGACTCTAATTGGAACTTAAAGGAACAATTTTGTACTTACAGAGAATCCAGAGAAAAATGGGAACAAACTTAGAGTACATGGGAATAATTAATGGAAATATTCTTTCAAGAGTCCTCGAAATGCTACCCTTAGGCATGTTTCCCACCTTTTATGCTATGCTGATTGTAGAATTGTGAAGTTGTCTTTTGCATTATGTCTAGCTTTCCTTGGCTTTAGATGCAGACAATATGTCAGCTATATGATGGACAATACTATTAAGAAGCTGATGGAAAGTTCAGATCATCCAGTCTTCCTTTAGCCAAGGAAAATAAAGGAAGAGATTGAAACTATTGCCATGGATGACACTGAAGTTGTAGCCAAGGCTATTCTCAACCCAACCCATCCGCCCAAGTGTTTCTTTCTTTGGAGCTTTGTAGGAAGGCTTAAAGGAATTACTTAAAATTCTCAATTCTAAACAAGATCCCTAATTTTATACAAAGTCCTCAAGGAACATTCCATTCCTTCAACCAATAGAATAGAGTCTTTTATTGTAAGGCATTGTTTTATTTCATGACTTTCAAGGACTTTTAAATTGATGAGAGTATAACTAGTGGTTTGATTTAGAAGACTAGGCTTTGATCACATCCCTGTTGACTGTTCTCTTGTTATGGAAGAGAAGTATAGCCTCTTGTCCCTATGATGTGGGATGGGACATTGATTCTGTCAATTAAAAGCCCAGCTTTACAAGTGAGGTTGGGATCTTTAATTTTATCCACTTCAGACTTGAGTAGCTCTTTATTTTCTTCTCTTATTTTGTCTTATTTAGGCCCAGGCATTTATTTTATCTATTCTATTTTTAATTATTTTTTCAATATTGGTTGATAATTTATTGCCATGTAACTTGGACTGGTGCTAGTATTGGGGAAAAAAGCAATATCATGCCCTTACAACTAGTGAGATCTCTTCAATTTAGTAAAGGTATATTAATAATACAAAACGAAAGTATTCATGCCTTCAGTTCATTTCAAATGCATTCAGTGTTTACTTGTTTTAGTGTCATTTGCATGGGAATATATCCAGAAAAATTTATGGAATCATTATAGAATTATAGGACCATAAGTAGCTACGTGACAAAGTGGATAAAGTGTTGGACAAGTCATGAAAACTTGAACCAGAACCATACCTCATACATACCTCAATCTTTCTCAACCTTAGTGTCCTCAACTGAAAAAATGAGCATAGTAAGAGCATCTGTCTTACAGGTTCAAATGAGATGACTTTTATAAAGTATGTTCCCAAATATAAAGTGCTTTGTAAAGGCTAGATATTAGTATCATAGAATCAGATTTCAATATGTAAGGGACCTGTGAGTCCAATGATTCAAACACATTTGAAAAATGAGAAAACTGAGTCAGAGAAAAGTAAAGATTTTCACATAGCAGGTAAATTTCTAAGGCAGTTTTTGAATCTCTTTCTGATTCCAAGTCCAGTGATCTTACTGCAACAAAAACTCATTCCTCAGTCCTCTGTGTCAAGTTGATCATACCAACAATTTCAAATTAGAACTAACTTCAAACTCTCAACTATACCTTGTATTGCCTAACTTCATAGAAACTATTCAGTCACACTGACATGATTCTAATCAGTGGAATTCTTCTAGCATAATTGGCCATTATGGATAGTCACAATAGGAATTGTTCTTATTACTAGTAGGTCCTGAATTATAATTTCACTGAAACTCAAAGTAAGGAAACTCTCTCTACCAATGCAGATCCTGAATTATGTTGCTACTTATAGAGAGATATTCACCTGGGGCATTGAGAGATTAAATGATTTTTCTCGGGTTACATAGTCAGAATGTGACAGAAAGCCAGATATCTCCTTCTAAGAGCTTTTTGTCTCCTATTATTTTTATTGCTTTCATTGTTGTTATTTAAAAGGAAACCATAATAATACTTCCTTCACTAGGTTATTATGAAAACTAAATAACCTAATGTATAAAGTAATAATGATGATAATCATTCATATTTATCTAGTATTTTGATGATACAATATCATATAAATAGGTCCTACTACTATTATGGACTCCACAGCCCCCTCCATCCCCACACATTCTCATAAAGACACACATACACATACACACACACACACACACATAAACACCCAGATACACAATCATACATTCATTCACACACTCACACACACACTCACACACACTATGAGTGGGTATGAAACAAAAAAGTTTTAGACATGATCAAGTATGTTCTAGACAATTAGGTGTGCAAGATCTGAAAAGAAATACTGTTTCTTTAATAAACTTGCTAAAATGGCACTTAATACAGATTGAGCTGACAACTCTCAGAATCTTGGTGTCTCCTCCAAGATTTACAATGGCACAGCTCCCCTTTTTAGCAAATTAAACCTTGTGTCAAGGCTTAAAATTAAATCCAAACCTCTTCTCCTCTGTCTACAGAAGGAACAAATTGGCAACACATGCCGGTAGTCAAGGAGTGCTGATGGGAAACAGAGTGGAGCAAGAGCCATCCAACCTGGAAGGCATCATACGGCCAAATCAACTGGGATAAACAGTCAATTCCACTTAACATTTTACATAGAAAGACTGAGGAGATACAGAGATTTTAAATATAAGATTTTTTTTCTGTACCACATAAAACTGTCTGGGTGCCAGTATTTCAGCTTTCTATGCTGTGCAAGCACATTGTAGAAATATGACTTTTATTCCATTTTTACATGTTATAAGAGTATTTTGCAAAACTCTTGCCAGTTAGCATGACAGGCAGGGGGAAAAACATACAACCAACCACAGATTCTTAGTGAACTAATAGAACAATCTCTGTATCTACAGTAATCCAATATATAATATGCCTTTTTCTCACATCTCACAATAGGAAAGCATAGATAAGTAATCATTACTTTAAAATCCTTCAAATAGCAGATTTTGCTCTTAGCTTAGGTCTGAAATTGCAAGAGTACACCGTGGGAAGTTTTTAAGGCTCTAGTTTGCTAGAAAAACGTTCTCAGATTCTGTCTTTTATATATTTGGCATCCATGCCAATTAGGAAAACAATTATTGTATTGTTTCTGCATATGAATCCACAAAATGGGTACTTACGTAAAAATAATTATGTTACTAAAGTTTTGACTAAACATATTAATGGATCATTTATATTTAGAAAATATATTTCTAGCAATTTTGATGATTAACATTTACAAGAAAACATCACTTTTATTGTTCATTAGGTTTGTAATAATCTTTTATAGACTCTATTCTTGTTTAAGGAAAAGGAAAATACTCAAAAATACTTAGTTCACAAGTTGATAGGTTGAGATAATTTTTCTAAAGTATCCAAGTTATACTTTATAATATGATAAAGTTTCATCACAGATTACTGTCAGAAGTAGTAGTAGTAGTAGTAGTAGTAGTAGTAGTAGTAGTAGTAGTAGTAGTAGTAGTAGTAACAACTTTGATTTTTTAATCCTGGTAGACCTAGATCTGAACATGTGTGAAGTGCCTTCAACAAAATAGAGCATAGCTCTTCTACCTCTTTCAACATGTGCAATTACTGTTTCTACTCCATAGGGGACCTACCCTGTATATCTATGCTATTCTTTTAGGTACCTTGATGTTGAACAAATCTTAATGAAAGGCAAAGGCTCTTCATGGTATCCATTCATTACATACACTTGATCCATGACTGACCCATTCATTTTCCTGGATCTTCATGCTAACATATATTTTTAATGTCAATTAACCTGAAGAACTATTTACTTGGAAAATGTCTTATATATCAAAGGTGGCTCCTTCTTTACATAAATCATGATTTAAATTCTTCAGGTATTATGCTATTTCTTGATTCAAAGACAAACAGAATCACTTGAAAATATTAATGCTAGTGAAGATGGATCTCTGTTTCATGCAGAAATTCATCAAATCCAAAGTTCTGGATTTTCCCAAAGAAACGAGACCACTATTCTCTAACTATTTAATTCTAAGTATCATGCATTGTTCAGCTATATTTATGATACTATTTAGATATGGTGGTTAATGTAAATGTAGACATAGATGTAGACATAAATATAGACATAGATGTTAACACATTTATGAATATCTATCTCGGTCTTATTATCATCTGTCTTTATATTCAAAAATATCTCTTTTCAAAGAGATTTTGAGATATAGAAAAATAGAGAAAAAAGAAAGAGAGGAAATGAGAGAGGGAGGGAGGAACAAAGGAATAAACAAAGAAATCAAAGAAACAAAGCAAAACTATTCAAATAACCCCAGGGGTTTTATATATACAACTATTAAACTGCCTAATGAAATGTAAACAATAAGTGATCTTCATTCATATTTTTGATATTATTATTATTACTGTTCTTGTTTTCTTTGTGTAGGTAATTAAGTCAAACATTTTGAGTGTTTATGGATATCATTCAGGAGTATATTTAGTATTTCAGAATTTGAAACCATTACTACAATAGCATCTGCAAACAGGAATATTTGATTCTAGCAGGGGTAATTGTTAATATTAACAATAGTAATGATTACTACCATAATACTCTGTTTGAATATAGGCTTCAGTTCCTCTGTCTTCATTTTCCCTAATGGTTGATGTTAAACCTGACTGTGAATGCTATGTAGATACACATTTATGATGTTTCCTATATATTCATATTTTTTATTTTCAAAAGGATGTCATTTTAAATGTTACCCATATTTAATAAATAAAGTAGTAACAATAACTCCAATATAATTCTCTGCTGCTTCATCATATTTTGGTTTCTTGTACCATTTGTCAATAAAGAATAAAGTCTAACAGAACCTGCCAAACTGGTAAGCATGGAGCATAAACCTAGCAATGGACTGTTTGCTCTCTGAGGGCTAACCTAACTCAATTTTATATTTTAAAAAAGGCTGGTAAAGTACAGATTATTTTGTCCTACACAAAACCATCATAAGATTGCCAAAACTGTGATGAATTTTAGAATCATAGCAACTTTCAAAACCATCTATTAGTTTGGTGAACAGACCACTCATTTAGCAAAAACATAGTAGTAATACTAGATGCAACTTATGGGCCATTTTTCTAACCAAAAACTTATTTCCATGATAGATTTCTAGAAGACTTGGCAAATGGCACTTTGTCCCTGAGAAGCACTATTTGAAAAGGCTTTCACATTATTTGCACAACTTCATCAATGTAAAAACAATTGAGCTTAGCTTGGGATTATGATTTTTAGTAAATGGGTGTCTCAGATGAGGAATCCATGTCAGTATTTACTCTGGGACTTAGAGTCTTTGCGAGTGTCTCTGGAGCTCTGAGAAATTCAATGATTTGCCCAAGGTAATACAGTAAGTCTGGGTCAGAGGCAGCATTCAAAGCTGGCTCTCTGAAGATTACTCTATCTATCTGCCACATTGACTCTCAAAGTTAACAAACGTGATTTCTTTAAGTAGACTTCCTTTCCAGTTGTCTCACTTGCTCTGCCCTACTCCCGTTTCTCCACCGGACATCAAGTAGAAGGTAATCAGGTAGACTCAGGTATAAAAAAGAATTTATAGAGAAACTGAGCCACAGAGAATTGAGGTTTTTTTTACCAATTTTATTGAATGAGACCTCACCTCCATTCCAGGTTAGATAACTGATATAATGATTTTAAGGATGGAGATGCCCTAAAAACCTAAGCATTAAAGTTGATAAATACCACCACCACCACCAGCAGCAGCAGTAAACATTGTCGGTCTCTATTCCAAATAAATTATTTTCTCCAGAAATGTTGAATAATAATTGTTTGGGATGTTATCAATAAGACAATGTTAGGAAATCATTCCTTTTAGAGAATAGGAATTAGAAAACAGGTCAGAAAACACCTTTGAATTTCAATATAAGTAACTGTGATTAGATTTTACTATGAATAAGATGTCTGCTGCTCATTTCAGTTTCACTCCTTTGGCTTTCCCTTGCAATTAAATACCAGGTTTGGTTTATAGTGGCCCCATAGCTGGCACCACATAAGAACTAATATGCCAGTTGCCAATTTATTTCACAGTTATTTGGTTTTGAGTTACATGTGGATTGGTGTAAAGGGAATGGCCTCTTTGTTCTTATTATAGGATACTTATGGTTTGACTTTGTCTACAGTTTCAAAAGCCCTTAGATTCAGTCTTTTCTTGAGCTAAGCACAAAAAAAATTCCTCATCAACAGACACAAATAATAAGTCAGAAAAAAGGAAAAAGTAAGTGATTCGATCCAAAAACATACATAGTCTTCTTAGGGAGGAAAGACTTTTCATTGTGAACCCTGATTTCCAATATTAGATAGGATCCATGGATCCTACATTTCTAGGATCAGGATAAATAGATAAACAAAAGATCTAGGATTTCTTCAGTATGGGGAAATTCCAGAGTGATATCTCTCTCCTATCAATCTAAATCATCAAGCAAATCTAATCGACCAGATAATTTTATAGAGCTGTTTAAGATAGATAAGTGACTTTTCCAGGATCACACAAATAATAAATCACAGAGATGATATATGAATCCAATTCTTTCTAAAATAAACCCATTACTCTGTGTACTATATTATATTTTTGTCAGGACTAAGATTTAAGTGAACAAAATTGTTTTAGAATCACCTGAAAAAATCAGAAATTGAAATTAAAAAGTGAAGTGAATTTATTATGTATTCTATCAATTTGGAAATTGCCAGAGATTAATTTAACCTGAAACTCCTACTACCTAGTGCAAGTGATATGATGAGTACAATTTAATATGTGTTACTCCTTTGCATATCACTACATTTTATGACACTAGGCCTTTTTCTGATAAGGCAGAATTGCCTTGGACTTAAAAAAGTTCTTCCTTAATATTTTACATCATCATATATAAAATGAAATATGAAATAAATACAACAGTATCTATTTGCTTATGAGAAATTTTTAATTGGAGGTCAATAATTAGACTTTATATTACAGTAGTCTTTTGAAGATAAGCAGATTAGATAGAAAAATAATAAATATGTAAATATATTAAGAATATGACATCATAACAACAGCCAGCCAAAAAATATAAAGTTATGAATGAGGCACTCTGCACACAGTTTAGAATTTTTTCAAACACTTTTTCCTCTGGTGATTTCCCTAAAACATATAATCTGTATGCCTCCACAGAAATATACTGGCAAGATATTTTTAGTTTAATAAATTTTTGTTTTGGAAGAAATTTCCATTTTGACATCTGAATCATTTCAGCTCATTTTGTTTCCTTCATTTTCTCTTCCTTCAAACCATACGTGGGTCCTTAGAACCATTCCCTTCTGCCAAATGTCTGTTCCTTTCTAACTGGAATTCATCTGCTTGTTTTTGAAGGAGGTCACAAAGTGGCTACCCACTTAGACTTCATGGATCTAGGAAGAATTTTTCATGCAGATGGGGAGAAAATTTTAAGTACATGGCCACTATTCAACTATTATTAAAAAATAAGCTATCTTATAACAATAAAAGCTATATAATTATTATTATAATAAAAACTTTACTTCTATAAGTCATCAAAGATAAAGTGCACATATTAGGACTAATCACCAAATTATGGCTAATGTATCAAGAAATATTCCATAATTATACTTCTGATAGTTTTTGAAACAAGACCAAAGCCATTTGCTTATTTTAAATGAGTCCTCCTATTAAATTATAGTCTATTAGGAGTTGAAACCATTTTGAGATTTCAGAAGTATATTTGAATTTTAAAGTTTACACTCTACCAAGGACCAAGGATGAGCAAATATCAGGTGATATTAATTCAATTCAAACAAGGCTCTTACCTTAGTTATACAAATAAATCTAGCAATAATAATCTAAATAGAAGCCCACAGGTGGTGCGTGGAACAATTTGCTAATGGTTCACCAAAATTGAGCTTTCACTTACAATATATACTTTAGGGAAGGGGGTGGGGGAGATTATTTTTTGCTTATCTTTCCATTATATTTTTCTTTTTATTTGATCTGGACTGTGATTTATTAGCACTTCTTATTCAAGGACTCATTCTACCAATGCAAATTGGCAGTTCATATAACTTGTAGAGTGCTGACTAGCACAATGCACAATGAGATATCTGATTTTCCAGTGATCATATGTTTAATGTATGTTTAAGACAAAACTTGAACTCATGTCCTTTTAAGAATTAAGTTCTCCTGTCTCAATACTTACTGTTCATGTTACCTCTCTTACTTTGGGTTACTCTACTAAATGTTCTTTAAGGTAAGATCTATTTTTCATGTATTAAAGGTGCAAAGAATGAATAGAAATCATTTACCAAATACTTGATTTGTGCAAAGTACTGGGGAAACAAATAGAAATAAATAGAGTCCATGCTCTTAAAGAGCTCATATTTTCAAAGGAAGACAACACATAGAGGAAAAGTATCATGTTCCTGAGAGTGCAACAGTGTCGCCCATGCCAAAGAATCATTTTTAGTCATACCCACTAATAAAACAATATTTGATTCCAATGTAGAATCACTTGATAATATCAAAGACTTTGATGAAGAGAACTTTCTTCAGGAATTTGAAGCAGTAACGGCAACAAGGAATTGGGCACTGTAAAACCTACGCTATGTGACAGGTCCATAGTGACTGGATAGTTTTATAACAGTTGTTACCATTTATACTTGTTATAGGAGCTTGGTTAGTAATAGTGGTTTAGGAAGCATTTCTATTCCTGAGATTCTAGGGCTTATCTGAACATCAATAGCAGTTGATTATTGACTAAACTTACTGGCAGTAATAATGGGAGGTCCCTTCCTTCAAGAGATACCCTGCTAAATGCTGAGTGTGGGATCAGAGCTGGCCATTGAAACATTCAACACTTTAAATATAAATTATATATGTAATTCAGATAATGGCAACTAAATACCAGTTATATATATCTATGTATCTATATATATATATATATATCTACATATGTGGAGTTGTCATCTATGTACATATGTGTGTGTGTGTGTATATATATATATATATATATATATATATATATATATATGGTCATTTTCAAACTTATTGACACCCAACAATTTCTAATTTCTAGTTCTCTGAAACCACATTAAAATGGCTACATAGTTTTATATCCATAAAATTCCTTTTGTTCCTTTTTCTTTAATGTCTTTCAAGGCCTAGGTCTACTATTGGTAGCTCGGGATCCAATGATATGCACAGTTTAATGACTTTTGAGGATTATTCCAAATTGCTTTCCAAACTGACTGGACACCATATACTAAGATATCATCCAAATATACACATTATACCAAGAGAAAAGATCATTTCAAATAATTTAATGGAAGGAGGAATAAATTATATCTTCAAATTTTAGATGAGGGGGTGAGGGAAAATCACAGAAGATGAACAATTTTCATTACATGAAGTTAAGTAGTTTTTTCAAGCAATAAAAAATTCATTACATTAATTCAAAATAATTAATTAATTAAATTAATTTTGGAGAAAGTTAAATAGGGAAAAATATCATTTTACAATGTTTCTCTGACAAAGGGCTCATTCCCCAGATAAATAAAAAACTAATTCAAATGATCCACCTGTCCCCCATTTATAGATGAGAAAATCAGATTTAACTTGCAATAATCTAAAATAAATTTTAAATTCATGAACTTTTACCATTATTATTCTTTCTACCTTTTTTACATATTGAAAATCTTCACTTAGTAGTGAAAACAATAAAGCTAGATTATATGTAAAAATAGAGACAATTTGAAAACAGATTGCCCCAAGACCTACAAAAATATTATGCTTTTGAGGGCAGCTAGGTGGCACAGTGAGTGGATAGAGTTGTCAGTGAATAGAGACTCTGTAGTCATGAGGCCCCGAGTTCAAATTCAGACTCAGACACTTAATACTAGCTTAGCTATGTAACCCTGGGCAAGTTATTTAGCCCATTATCATGCCTCCCCACCAAATTATTCTATTTGATTAATATTGGATAAATCTTTGTTTCACATTCTAAATGATTGTCGAACGATTGCTCACTCAGTGTGATTTTAAGAAAAAGAAATTGTCTACAAGAATAAGCTCTTCATCTAAAATTTACTCTTTCAGAAAATAAATTTTCTGTTGAAATTTTGGTAAAAAATATCTCATAATTAAATGACTGTAATCAATGATTATTGCTAAATGATAGTAAAATCAAAAAGCCTATATTATATTCTGTATATGATGATTTGACTACTTTCCATGTTTGGATGTAAATATCTTCCATAAGAAGCATATCAATTTTGTATGATGCTATGGGAAAAGAAGTAGCGAAACCATAACTATATTCCAGGATGGTGCTCCAATATTCATTGGTGGCAACTGTTTCCATTTCCTATCTATGGTTGTAGCTTAAAATAATAAAACTGTACTAATAAACTGCAATAGTAATAATGGTAAAGGGTAAAGAATGTCCTTAGGGTATTACAAAATAAACAGAAATAATTGAAATAGGAATATCACATATTCAGAAATGGAAGGAATTGTAGAGGTTGTCTAAAATCATCTGATCCAACCACTTCATTTAACAACTAAATCTGTACCCAGAGGGATAAATTGACTTACCTGATATCTCTGCAGCTAGTGAGTAACAAAATGAAAGTCAGAACTTAAGGCATGATTCTTGGTTCAATGATACTTCTCATGTATAGTACTGCTTTCTCAATTGGCATCACTTTACTTTTTTTTTCCCTTTTGGTCCATAATGGATACTTCTCAGTGATTTACCAACATAATGGAATTTGTTTGTGTGTATATATTTTGAACTTTAATGGTTTCCATAAAAAGTTAATTTCTTCAAGAATTAGCCATTACTAATCTTCTCCTAGCCCCAACAAATGAAATATGGCATAATGGTCTTTGTCTCAGGGATTTTAGTAAAGACAAACCTTTTAAAGTATGAGAATCTGATCTAAGGGAAAAGCATGACAGTGGATGTTTTTGAATTCAGAGCAATAGAAAGAAAATTGTCTTTCATATATATGTATATATATACATATATATATATACAACTCGAAAGTATATATAAGCATATATTTATATATGTATGTGTCTATATCTACATATATATATATATTTATGTATATGTATAAGTATATAGGTACATCTATATCTATCTCTCTCTATATATATATAATATATACATATAAAACACAAATTTAGTGAAACAAGTGAATTAACATATTCTTACAGCTTTATTTTTAGACCTTTTCCAAATTCATTTTTTAAGGCAATTTATTTTAGCTTTATTCCCTCAAGACAGTTTCATGATAGCAAATTAGAGTTGGTAACTTCTGAATTAACAGTATGTACATTACTCATTTCTTTGAATGTTAGAGAAACTGGGGTAGGTTATTGCTCATAAAATGGTACGAAGAAAAAATTCTATTTTAGCTTTTTTATCATTTTGAACTTTATAAATTTCAGCAAACATGGACATTTCCACATTTAAAGAACAGAAAAAAAATTCATGTTTATTCATTTCTCTGAATATTAGTAAAAACTTGGGGCTGATGGAAAGCAGGTTGTTGCTCCTAAAAATAGAAGAAGCAAATCTTTAAATTTACTTTTTTTATTTTTATTATGAATCATATAAATTTCAGCAAACATGGACGTTTCCATTTTGAAAGGAGAATATTGGAGAAAAAAAGGTTTTATATGAGTATCTATTCCTTTTGGTACATTTTTTTTCTTTTTTAAAGAACAGATCAAATAAATCACAGTCATTCCAATACTTCCCTAATGGTCTGAGTTATCCTCTGAACTTCCTTCCAGACTCTTCCATGCATTTTTCTAATATGTTAGTTATGCTATACTTTCTTGTTTCTAATTTTGTTCTGTGTCACTATGGAGAAAAATTGAACTTTTTTGGATAAAATTTATTAAAAATAATTTTTCTTTGTATTTTGGTCTTAAATTAAATCATCATTTCAATATGTTGAATTAAAAAATATTTCATTTACGTCAATAACTTTACCATGCAGTCATTACACATTGCACAAGATATGTCTGAAACCTCTTTTAACTTTTGTAGTTTAGTGTTTGTAGTTTGTAGTTTAATTGCCAAAGTGTCAATGCTTAGAAAGGTACATTTACTTAAAAGAGGCAAACAAAAACATTTATGACCTTATTTATCTTTCACATTCCACATAATTGGATATAAACAATAAGTTAAATGGAAACAAATGGACTGAGAGAATATATTAACTAATAACAGTATAATAGTCATCATATTAGATCTAGATTAAAACTCAAAGAGAGAGTGCCATATTCTGGAAGAGGGTATAAAGAGTCCTTGAAACCTATTTGCATAAAAGATTATCTGAATTTAACTTCTATATAGTAAAGAAGCTTAAGGGGAAAAAAAACTTCACCTTGATTAAAAAAATGAATATTCTTCCAAAGAAAAAATCAATAAGTCATACATTTAAGGTCCTGTCCAGTCATAAAAAAAATAAGAGCATATTTTGCTATAATTCCATAAAGAATAAGACCTTGCTCCAATCTGGCAAGCAGCCATTCTTGTATGCAATGCATAAAAACTGTAAGGATGGATTCTATACTAACTACGGGGTGCTTACTTTCCTTCCACGATAATTGTCTTAATGCCTGTTTTAATCAGTATTAACTACTAGCAATAACATGCTTTTAATTATGTTTTAAACGAGTCCTTTATTGGGCTGTTTTGGGAAGCAAATTAGTCAAAAGGAGCTGTTAATCAAAAACGTGTTACTGGCACAAAATAAATGTTCATTTAAGGAGCCATTTGAAATAAACCTGGCTCATTGACTCTGACACCCTACAAGGACACGGGGGCCTCCTGAGGATAACTCCTTCAGTACTCTCCGAGATACGCCTTGCTGCTCAGAAGTTATAAGTAGAAACATTAAGCAGTTGAGGTCATTCATCAGCTAACTTTTACTACTGTACTCAAGAAAATGAGCCTCCTAGGAACTTCACAGCAGATCTATTCCTTCATTAGCTAAGTAATATTGAGAGAGATGTTCCTGTCACTGCGAATGGAGAAATCTATTGCAGTGAATTTTAGTGGTGTCCCTTTTGTCTATGAGCTGTCTTTGCAAATTCCAAGGTATTTAGGCTGAAAAACTAGCATAATTATCTCAGAACATTTTTCGTATATATTCATTTCCTTTTATTGAATGATCTGGGGGCCAGAATGTACCACCAGGCAAGATTATATATTTCGCATTACAGCAGCAGGCAGATGACTTGGTTCTTCTCACCATTTTCTTATATTAGGAAGATGCAAATGGAAATAGAATTTTGGTGAAGCCTTGAAAACAATAGTATTTCTGGTTGTATTTTTCTTAATTTTAAAATGACAACACAAAAACAAAATTTACCAACAGATTTCTTGTCCTGGAAGAAACCCTGGTTTTAAATCTTGATCCATTTGTCCTTTAAAACTTCAATCTGCAATCTCCTCTAATTTTAAAATAAATTCTAAACATTCCTATCTATAAGCTAAATCTAACTCTAGCTTCATTTATTACTGTTTCTGAAATGACACAGGGCAAGTGATAATTTCTTTGGACCTCCAGTTCTTCATCTGTTAGTTCTTCCCTATGCTTCCTGCATTACTTTATTCAACATTTTTCATCAAGTGTAACACTGGTACCCCATTTTGGATTTTCTTGGCAGAAATGCTGGAGTGTTTTATCATTTCCTTCTCCAGCTCTTTATATAGCTAAGGAAACTGAGGCAAACAGGGTTAAGTGACTTGCACAGGGTCACATAGCTAACAATAACATTTTTAAATCAGGTAGAACATAATCTGATACCAGATCTGAACTCAAGAAAAGGAGTCTTGCTGACTTCAGATCCAGGTCTTTTATCTACACTTTATTCTTGAAGCATTTATTAATTGTTTACTAGTGTGCTATCTACCATAGCCATAAAAGAAGAGGGTCCATGCTCTGAAGGAGTTCTCAATTATATGATATTGTAGTCCTAGTGTATTCCCTACCTTTTTCCTTGTATATTTCACTAGTTTTTCTGCCCTTAGCTAAGTTTACCTATCATATTCAAAATAATTTTTCCCATTGTAGATCTCTACATTTCTCCTTTCTTTCAAACTCTCCAAGGGGTCAACATTGTCTCGGGAAAATACAAACTTCCAGGCCTGACATTTAAATCCACCTTTCCAATACCTAATTAAGCTATCTCTATCCATGCATATAATTCATAGAACTCTCTTCATCTCTGTTATGCATTTACATTTTCATTTGTGTTATTTTAGGGCTTTATAGACTAGTCAGAGTAGATAGATTTCCAGGTCCAAAGTTTGGGTTACCTTCTACCATATCTTTATTTTCCAATCATTATTACATTTCTCATCCTTTGATCAGATTTTTATTTCTTCTAACATTGACTATTGCAATGACCTTTCTGCTTTAAATCCTTCCAATCCACAACTTCAAATACCTGCTGATATTTTTGAAGAGCAGTTTTGTCCATGTTGTTCTCCTCCTCAGAAGCTCTGATAAGTTCTTATTGCTTCTAGAAAACAAATGAACAAAATAAACAAAACTTAGATAGTTGGCTTATCAGACTTTACAATCTTGGTTTTATACAGTCTTCCTTTCTAGATTTGCTGCATATTATTTTCCTACATGTCCTCTACCTTCCAGAAAAACAAGCCTTCTTGCTATATCTCACTTAGGAAAATCTAGTACAATCTCCATGCTTTTGCAGATTCATCTCTCTCTTCTTTTCTGCTCATGGAATCAATTGACTCCTTGAATGGTTAAGTCTTTAACAACTTTTCTGATGATCTCAGTTACTAAGACCCACTTACACATTTCTTTTATTCTTAGATGTATACATGTATATATTTCTTAATGTTAGGATGTATTCCTTTAATAGAATGTAAGAGACTTGAGGTGGAGAATACAGATGATGTTCTTTATTTGTGTTTCTCCATGTATCTCATGAGGCTAGCATGTAATAGACTCAATTAGAGTTTGCTAGATGGATAAATGGGATAAATTCCCACTCATCTTCATTTGTATTTTTTTTTAGTTTTTGCTAGGCAATGGGATTTAAGTGGCTTGTCCAAGGCCATAGCTAGGTAATTATTAAATGTCTGAGGCTGGATTTGAACTCAGGTATTCCTGACTCTTCTGTGCCCTAGACACCACATCTTCATTTGCTTTAAAAAAAAGAAATCTTTCTTTCCTTTAAGGTTCATTCTGATATTTCTTCATCTGGAAATTCATTTATCATTTTGGAAATGATCTCACATGTCTCCTAATATCCTTTTTGTTCTTTTGCAGTGAATTATCAGAAGTAATTTTATTTTGCTTTAACTAGAGTACATAGCCTATCACACCTACTCCATTATAACTCATTAAGGACAGTTTTTTTCCCTAGTTCCTAGGAAGAAATTTACTCATAACAGGTGTTTAATAAATACTAATTCAGCATAAAAGTATATTACATATTTTGTTACCTTCTCAGTATATTGATTCATATTAAACTATCAAACTTCTAGACACATCTTTATGAAGCTGATTTTTTTGTAATATTGTATTAAATCTTTATAAATTTCCTCTTTTTACATTAAGTATTCAAGAGATCCAGAAGATTTGGAATCCTGAATGTGTCCACATTTTGTTAGGTATCATTCCC